>NC_034418.1:1477424-1686053 GCF_002078875.1 Numida meleagris
TCACCTTCCCTGCCCTGTGTTAACTTCCCTGGACCAGTGGCACCTGCCCGAATCACTTTCTCTTGCTCTACATCACCTGCCCGGCGTCCGCTACCCCCGCCCCGATGCCCATCCCTACCCCATCACCGTGCCCCATGTCACCTCTCCCTTCTCGGTGACACCTGGCCCTGCCCATGTCACCCACCGTCGTCCTGATGTCTACTTCTGCCCTCTGTCTCCTACCCCCTGTCCTGTGTCACGTACCCTTGTCCTATGTCACACGCTCCTATTCAGCGTCCCCTATCCCACCCCACATCACTTACCCCTGCCCTATGTCACCTTTCTCTTCCCCGTACCACCTACCCCTGCTGTATCCCCCTGTCCTCCCATCTCTCTGCCCCTCCCTTGTGTCACTGCATCTCTCCCAGCATTGTCACCCCCTGCCCATGTCACCCGCCCTGGTCCTGTGCCACCTGCCCCCCCCAGGAGGAGAATTTCTGCTCCCTCCCTGCAGACTCTGCAGGGACAATTCCCACAGCCCAGCACGCAGCATCCCGGGGCTTCGGGCACCGCTGTCCGGCGGGAAGCGTTGCCATGGCTACGGGGGTGGAAAAAGATAATTCACATCCAGAGCTCTGGGCTGATGGATGTGATTAATTAATGATGGGAGAACGTGGGGATGCTCAGCACAGGGCAAGGATGCAGCCCTGGTGCCTGTAGGATGCAGAGGGGCGTGAGGGGCCGAGGCTTTGGGGAGTGACTTTGGGGGCTCAGGGGGATGGGCCCGCCCCTATTGCTTTTCCTTCCCTCTCCCTTCAAAGTTTTACCACCGAGAGATGCAATAGAATGTGGCCAAGAGCTACAAATCCTTGCAGCAAGGGCCTGAAGCTCGTGGGAAAAAAACAGAAAGCCCTCTGTTCAAGGGCAGATTTTTGGTAAGGAGAAACGTCTCATGGAGTTCTGATAACTTGAGGGCAAAGCACAGGTTTTCTCAGCATCTGCCCACCCTGAAGCAGATTCCTCGCTCACCCCCAGCACCAGAACAGCAAACACAAAATCCCCATTTCCAGGATTGCAGCAAGCTTTATTTCTGCCCTGGCACCCTCGTGCCTTTGGAAACCCATCAGCAGTAAAGGTGGCCAGACTGAAAGCACCCAAAAAACAGGTGGATCCTCTCATTCACGGTAAATCTCCCCCTCCCCGCAGCGTGACTTCCAGGGTTCTCCCCTCTCCCCATTTCAGGCTGGGTACTGGAGAAAACTTCTTGGAGAGAGCAGTGAGGCACCAGCACAGCTGCCCAGGGAGGTGGGGGAGTCACCGTGCCTGGGAGCGTCCACAAACCGTGGGCATGTGGCACTGAGGAACGTGGTCACCAGGCAGGTGATGGGCAGGGGTTGGAACAAGGTGATCTTTAAGGTCCCTTCCAATACCCAACCTGTCTACAGTTGGGTTAGGAAGTATTTCTATTGAATGATTTGGCAAAGGTAGAGTTAGTCATTTGGTAGATGTTGAGATCGTCCATACACACAAGGTTTCACCCTAAAAGCTGCCTTACATGAGGTCCCACCCTACAGCCGCCTTTGGAGCCCACTGCCTGCTCCTTTGGTGGGGGGGGCAATGGTGCTGGAGGAGCCCAGGCCCCCATCTCCCCAAGACCGCCCCGCACATTGCAGCCCAGCCTGATGCTGCTTAATTAATGAGGCCGGCTGAAATCCCAGCCTTAGCTACGGCCAACCACACAGCTGCTGTCCGCATGCACTCGAGAGGCTTTGTATTTACCAAGTATTAATTAGATGAACGTGAAGCACCATTTTCTAGGCAGGGGGATATTAGCCGACCTCCCTCCACCCTGTAACAAAACAAGCACAAACTGGGACGGGTTGGAGAAGGAAGAAGGGAAAGTTGGCTGCCCAGAGAGGTGGTGGTGCCCTGTCCCTGCAGACAGCCAAGGTCAGGGGACGGGGCTGTGAGCACTGATGGAGCTGTGGGTGTCCCTGCTCATTGCGGGGACTGGGACCAGATGGCCTTTAAGGTCCCTTCCAACTCAAACCATTCTATGATTCCGCTGGTGCCAACAACTGCATCACTCCCAACACAGCATCATCCCTTGGCAGCAACACGGAGGGCCCCAAATACCCATCCAGACAAACTCACTGAGCCACAGCATCCTTCTGCGCCCCGAGCCAAAGGGATGTCACAGCGGGCTGAAGCCTGCACGGAGCACTGGCATGCAATTGATTCGCTAAATTTAGGAAGGCAGATTGGAAGCTCTCCATGACGAGCTGGGCTCCTGGTTTCAGCCTGTGACACTGGAGAGCACTCGGCTCTGACAGCGGTGAGCTCGATGGAGAGCTCCAAGACAAATGGATGTAAAAAGTCACCTCGTAATTACAGTTCCTGATTCACACTCAGCTGCAGCCCGACCTTTGGGGAATAATGAATAATGCATTGCTACGGGGAATAGCCACCTTTCCCTCGTAGCCCATTGGCATGCTGGTAAACAAAGCGTGGTGGCCCCTGATGCGTCCTAGGTTCAGTTTCTTCATGGAAAGCAGAGGACTTTCCTCAGCCAACAAGGGAGCTGGCTACTAAAAAGGGGATCATTGTAGCAAGATTCAAAGCAAACCTCAGCACCCAACTAGCTAAAGTTCAGAGACAAAACTCAACCACCTCCTCCCAGCTGGGACGTCAGAGTGGGACCATCCCATCCAGCAAGATAAACCAACCATCTATTCCAAACTGGAACTGTCTCACCAAGGGCTCTCCCTTGGCATGTCCTAGCATTCATGCACTGTGATTTCGACACTAAATAGTTGAGGTCAGGGGGAAGCTGGGCCAAGCTTGCTGATGAGGTGCATGACCAGCTTCTGCAGGGCTTTGGCCTGGCTGGCTGAGACGCGCAGCACATCCTCGTGGCTGGCCTTCTCCTGGCTGCCATAGCTCATCACCGCCGTGTTGGTGATGAGGGACAGCCCGAGGACACACAGGCCACAGTGGCGGGCCACGATCACCTCTGGCACGGTGCTCATGCCTGGGGAGGAGAGGAGCAGGATAGTGGAGACGGTCTGGATTCACAGCAAAACGGCTTCCTGAAAAGAGGCTGTGCCAGGAGAGGTTCAGGTTGGATATTAGGAACAATTACTGCTCTGAAAGAGTGGTAAGACACCAACAGCTGCCCCGGGAGGTGGGGGAGTCACCGTCCCTGGAGATGTCCCAGAGCCGTGGGGATGTGGCACTGAGGGATGTGGGGCAGTGGGCACGGTGGGGGTGGGCTGGGGTTGGTCTTTGGGATCAGAGCAGTACTGTAGTTGCCATTCCTAAACAGCCAGAACTCTTGTGGAGGTCTGCTTTGTAGGGAAGGGCACAGCAAAAAGAGTGACAGAATGTTAAAGATCATGGAAAAGCACAATTATTTCTGGTTGGGTCCCACTGAAGTGGAGCCACCTGAGCATAGGATATGTGCGATTTGGGAAATAAGTGGAATATTGTGCTCAGCTCCTCATTCTAGACAGCCATAAGCACACAGGTGGGTTCTGCAGATCCATCCTAGAAGACCAAAAATGTCAGCCTTGTGCAGGAGGAGTTGTTTAACCCACTGCTAAGCACCCAGTTGACCCCACAAGCCTGACTCATGCAGCTCACCCACAGCGTCTGCTCCCAGGGCCTGCAGCACGCGGCACTCGGCGATGGTCTCGAAGCAGGGACCCGCCATCATGCAGTACACCCCATCTCGGGTGAAGCCCAGGAAGCCCAGCTCCTGCGCACTCTCCATTGCCAGGCTGAGCAGATCTTGATCATAGGCATCAGACATGCAGGGGAACCTGACGCCGAACCTGCAAGGCACAGAAGGGCACAGCCATGGAGCTGCTGCCTCCATCAGAGCCCCACAACGCTCAGCCTTTGGAGAAAGGGGGACTGGTAAGGATGCCAGGCTCATCAGCGCATGCTTCCGTCATCGTGGCATTTCTGCTAGATTGAATCCCTTGGAACCCTCCGCATGCAGAGTTAACACCTGTCTGAAGGTTTAGCTTCTGTGTTTGGTGTTATTGGACGCGTTGTGCTTCAAGGCTGGGTCTCTTGCTTGCTTTGGATCTTAAGACATCGACCCAGTCCTGCTCTCGACTGAGCAAATCCTGCTATCGGCTCAAGGACAGCAGAAGGAGACTGCCCAGCTCAGTTCAGCATGCTGGGCCGGCTCCCTCATTCAGGCTATTAAAGCTCCTGGATGGCTTTTGTGTTCCTCCCATCGAATGTTCAGGGCAGCAGCAGCTTATTTTATGTTCATAAGCACTAAAATATTACAAACAACTTTCCAGTCTGGTCTAAGGGAATGAGTATTCATCAGCATGAAAATCGCTTCTTTCCTGAAGGATGCCCAGCAATGCACTGAGTCCAGTCTCTAATTTATTAAATCAAATCTGCAGATTCTTGCCTATATTCCTTTTCCACATCACTTCATTGCCTCCAGATTTTCCTAGCTATGCTGAGATAAATCCTTCCTGGTGGCTGAGCAGGACTGGCTTTTAGAAAAGAGTTTGCTCAGCTGAAGCTCGTATGAATCAGCTTGCAAAGTCTTGTCGGACCTTCTGCCCATTTTGGTGCCTTCGTCAGCACTACAGAACTCCCCAGGCACTGCAGTCTGCACTGAGAAGCTGCTTCTGGGAGGCAATGACAGCCACACTGCCTTGAATTCTGCCCAGATGAAGTTATTGTTTGGCTGTTTTTTTTTCCCTCCTATTCCCGAGTGTTTCTGCAGGTCCAGAGATTTTCAAGCACTCCTCCACGTAGCTTCTTTGCTTTTGGTCATCCTTTCCTCCCACCCACACCAACACCTATGAAGATTTGAAAACTAACATCAACTAGAAACAAGGCAGACCACCGTGCTCTCTGCCAGAACTTTCTTTTTGGAAGGATCCCAGGTGCCTGCCTGCAAACATGTCCCTTTCATCAAGGTGAAGGCCCCAACCTAATGACACATTCCACTCCCTTGTTAACTAACCTCACTCACTGCTCATAAGCTATTACCACCTTCACCACCTCCATTCCATCCTCTGGCTGTAGACATCTGCCTTTCACCCAGCTTCTCTCCAGCCTGCTTGGTTAGGAAATCCTTCTTGTTGCCGCTATCTCCTTTTCATCACAATCCACCCTCCTTCTTTCCTGCCCTGGACCTTCCCTTCTCATTTTAGACTTCACTGACACCTCATGCTCCTTTCTGTGCTCAGCCCAAGTCTTCCGTGGACATGTCCAGCAAAAACCCTGGCCTGGGACCATTATAGCACTCCTAGAATCATAAAGGTTGGAAAAGACCTCTCAGATCCCTAAGCCCAAGCCCACCCCCACTGTGCCCACTGCCCACATCCCTCAGTGCCACATCTCCACTGCTCTTGAACACCTCCAGGGACAGTGATTCCCCCACCCCCCTGGGCAGCTGTGCCAGTGCCTCACTGCTCTTTCTGAGAAGAAATAGCTCCCAATGTCCAACCTGAAACCAATCTGAAATCCAACCAATCTGAATTCAACCCTACTTGGCAGCCAAGTAGGCACAAGTAGGGGATCTGGCACATCCACTCTGGTGCTATGACTCTGCTAGCGCCGGTTGCCTTCCACCATACAGTGCTTTGGGAGGGATTTAGGATCATAGATGACTGGGATGAGAGATAACAGCTTTATGTTGTGCCAAGAGAGGTTGCCATTTTAATGAGCTGGTTGCTTCCCTTGGGGCAGCTGGGTACAGCCTCCACCTCTCAGTACTTAGAGTTGAGGAACTTTCTAGGGACGAGGAAAGATGTAATTAGCTACAGGACGGCTTAGATGTCAGTGTGAAGGAGATGAACAAGGACAGGAGCTGTGTTGGAGTCTGCAGACAACCCATCATGGAGAGAGTGGTGAGGTGCTGGCACTGAGAAGTGTGGGTGCCCCATCCCTGGAGGTGCTGAAGGCTGGGTTGGATGGGGCCCTGTGTAGCCTAATCTAGTGCCTTTAAGTGGTTGGCAACCCTACCTGTGGCAGGAGATCGGATCTGGATGGATGATATTTAAGGTCCCATCCAACCCAAGCCATTCTATGATTCTACGGAGCAGCTTTAGGGCGGTGACATTAAAAAAGTGGTTGTCTGATGGAGGTTTAATTATCATTTTTTTGTGTTGCCCACTGCAGGAAGGGGATGCCTCCTTACCTCTCATCGTTTGGTCCACGCAGCGGGTTCTGACCTCCCACACCAAACATGCCAATGTGATCTCTAATGAGCATGATGTCCCCCACCTGGAAGTGCGGGTTCAGTCCCCCGGCAGCATTAGTGACAATCAAGATCTCCACCCCCAGGAGAAAGAAGACCCTGATGGGAAAGGTGACCTGCAGGAACCAAAGAGATACGTCCAATGAGTGCCACAAGTCTCAGCTCAGGTGTTTGGTGTTCTAGACACACGGTCTTGGCATAGGTGGGATGAGCTGGTAAATTGAGAAGATGCAAGAACGGAAAGAAAGATGAGAACGCAGTGGGCCAGCAGAGCAGACAAAGCTGAAAGAGGCATTGTGTAGCTGGTCAATTGTCCCTGTTCAATTAAACATAACAGCAGCAGGAAAAGACACGATGACTGTGAGACCAAGAGCATCGGGAGCGCATGAAGGATGGGGAGACAGTGCAGAGGTCTTGGAGCAGCCTGCAGTGGCCTTCCTGGGGAGAGAGGGAGCTTGGAGGCAGCTCACGCTATGCAGAGCGGGGCCTCTGGGAGACTGCAAGCAGACGAGCCAACCTTTTCCCCCTAATTTTAAATTTCTCCCTAATTTAAATAATTTTAATGTTTTTTAACATATTAAAAAACTAATTTTGAAATGAATCCCATTAAAATTCAAGCCCACATTTATTATGGTTGCGGTAAGGTTAAGTAAATGCAGCACAAATAGAATATGCAGATAATTCTTTTCCTCTCTGCCAAGGTCTTGCAGAGATCAAACCACTGTGTTGATTGGAGAGCCTACTTATGCACACGGACCCAGTGTTTAATTGACACACGAGCTTCTTACAGCAACGATGCAATCTGCAGAAGCATAGAGATGCTTTCTTAATTTCAGTTCATTCACATTAGTTTGCTTCAGCAACCTTGTCTGAAGTTAAGGAATTGCTGGGAATGGAAAAAAAAAAATTAAAAATTTCAATTTTGAGGAGTCAGGGAGGAACTAGGAGGGTAGATGGTCCTCCTAAAATGTTGAGGAATGTCAGCACTTGAACTTTCACATATGTGAACTAGGAGAGTACATCAACTTATTCCAGCCAATGGAAAAAAAAAAAACACAAAACCCTAAACCATACAAAAGCAAAAGAAGATTAAAATAGATTGTTTCTATCACTCATAGTTTTGTGGTTGCTGATTCAAACCATGATTAAAATGACTGAGTTAAACCATGAAAATAATCTGCCTTGTACAATGTATGATTGTGCCCTAAGAGCATGGCAGAGCTATCCACAACTGACTGCCTCTCCCTTTGGATTTTATTTCGTTCTGGGGGGAGAAAGTCATTTGTAAGCTCATTGCCAGAGCTATCCTCCCACAGCAAGGTACCAAAGCACGCATTGCTTTCATCTCTTGGTAAAGATCTCTTTGGTGTGTGAATGATGTTCAGAACTCACCGTGCTGATGGAGTATCCCTCGTAGAAGTGGAAGCGTCCCTGCATGCAGACGCATGGCCGTCCGCTCAGCTCCCCGAACACCAGCCTGCCCGCGTGCCCTGACACTGGAAGGAACAACAGCATCATCTGGGGCTCATTCATTTTAGGGGGATTTCTCAGCTGGGTACACATCACACCTGAAATTTGGATTTCTGCTCAGTGTCAGGTGGACCAAAAACACAGCGTCCCTCTTTGGATGCTGAAGGGTCATGAGCTATTAAGAACAAGCAGCCAGAGATGAATTTGCACTGACAGCCTGCAGGGGAACAGCAGTTCAGGATGTTACCATTTATTGAGTTTCCTTCTGCCTAAGAAGGCTTTTCTTTTGTTTATAGAATCTTAGAAGCATCTAGGTTGGAAAAGGCCTTCAAGTCCAACATCCATCAGTGTGACGTACTGAGCCCCAACACCAAACTGCATCCCTTGGTGCTACAACCACACCTCAGGGATGGGGACCACTGCCCTCAGCAGCCCATTCCAATGCTCTCTCCATGAACAAATTCTCCTTGATGTCCTAAACCTCTCCTGGTACAACTTCCGGGAATTCATGATAATTCAAGCTTATTGAGACACGGAGGCCCTGGAGCGTGTCCAGAGAAGGGAATGGAGCTGTCAGGGGTCTGAGCACAGCGCTGTGAGAACAGCTGAGGGAATGGGATGGGTCAGTCTGGAAAAGAGGAGCTCAGGGGAGAGCTCATGGCTCTGCAGCCCCTGAGAGGAGGTTGTGGCAGGGGCATTCAGCCTCTGCTCCCAGGTGACAGCAATAGGGCAAGAGGTGGTGGTCTCACACTGAGGTTCAGGTTCAGTACTGGGAACAATTTCTTCTCTCAAAGAGCAGAGAGGCAATGGCACAGCTGCCCAGGGAGGTGGGAGGGTCACCGTGCCTGGAGGTGTCCAAGAACTGTGTAGATATGGCACTGAGGGATGTGATCAGTGGGCATGGTGGGGGTGGGCTGGGGATCTGAGAGGTCTTTCCAACCTTTATGATTCTACAATCAATTCAAACTCCCCGTTGGTAACAGCATCGTTGTTAGGTTACAACTACATGGATAGCACAGCGCGTGGTGTGGGACTAGGCCCCATGGATGCCACTGACATTAGGGTCGAGACGCAGCCCTGTGAACGCACACTTTGCCTCTGAAGGACCCTGTGCCCAAAGCCAAGAGACGTGGTGGATGCTGGTTGGAGTTACCCACATCTCTGTTGCTGCTGATAGATGGGCTGCTGTGCTAACCTGTGCTCCGTGGGAAGTGAGGGATATCCTCATAGGGAAAGATCGTCTTGTGCTCCAGCATTTCTGCCAGGTCTCCCAGCCCGGATCCGCAGATGATGGCAATCTTTGGGCACTGAGCAGCATGGGCACGCAACCAGTCCGCTGTTTCCTTGTACACCTCGTAGCTGTTTCTGCAGGAGGAAAAGAGGTCGGTGAACCCACAACCCCATCCGAAGAATAAACCTCAAGAGATAACAGTCCTGAAAAGGTGCAGAGAAAAAAAGATTTATTAAGACTAAAACGGTAGGAACTTCACTGCTATTACAGAAGATGTTTCTCTATAGCAATCATTTTTAATCTCATTTTACCCCTGGCCACAGGCAAGTTATTTGAATCCTCCCTGCCAGACTTATTTTATAGTGGAAACTGGCTAATGATACCAATATCACCCAGATGTCACAAGGCATAACAGTTCATGCTTCTGATGCGCTCTAGTCTCTCCCCAGTTAGTGAAGGAATGGAAAAGCACAGTTAGCCTGAAAAATTGCAACCTGCGTGCATACGTGAGGACGTCCAGCCTGGGTTGGGGACGTACAAAGGAGAAAGGTGCAGGGGCAAGCAGCATCGACAGAGATGGAGAACCCAGCTTCATAAGTGCTGAGTGCCATCAACTCCCAGGGCTTCCATCCAGAACCAGGAACACCTTGCAGACATCCACACCTTGTGGTTTCAGTAAGGATGCCTTGTTCTTCCTCTCCTCCCTCATGCACTGGGTTATATTCACAGTCTAGTCCTCAGCAAGAGGTTTAATAACACGCCTATACGAAAATGGAAATTAAACCCATGAATTTAGTTCATTTTTTTCCTGTTTTAAAAGGGGTATGCTCTGTTACTTTGCCAAAAATAGATCTTATCCAATGCCGGCGTTACTTTGCCTGCTTTGAACTTGTCTTTTCAGAAGAGAGACAACTTCAATATTTAGGTCTGACAGTTCAGTATTCTTCAAACACATTAATCAGTTTTGAAACTCAATCAATAGAAGAAGAATCCCATAATCCTTCTTCCAATAGGACAACAAAGGTACTTTCTGAAAGTCAATATCAAGGTTGATTGGAGAGTCTCTTCAAACGCAAGGTTCTTGATAGCTCTTTGGTCATTGCCACCGATGAGTGGCACTGGTGGCCGTACATGGGGGGACGACTTGAGGCTGGAGTGAACCAACATGGCCACGGGCAGCAGGCTCTACAAATGAGGTCTGCCTGGCAAGAGGTAACAGGATCAGAAACAGCCCATTGTGTTACAAACTTGTGATCCTAAGGGAAGAAATAGCTTCCACAGTCCTGAATTAAAGTGCAGAGTCATCCAGCTGAACCACGTTTCAAAGGAGAAGTCTGGAAACAAGACAGACTTTATTTACCATAACATGTTGAATTCTCCAAGTGCACCATGAACTTTTGAAATAAGCAGGTTTGAAAATGATGTTACTAAAGCCCATGCTTGACTGACAATATTATTATCCCTTGCCCAGCAACAGCTGTCCCAGGCAAAAATTAAGAGTACTTTGCATATACCAAAGCTAAAATCCCCAAACATTCTTCTGTTGGATAACCGTAACACTTATTAAGCAAAACTGCTGAATAATTGAAACCCTTATTTAGAGGGAACAAAGAGAACTTAGAAACAATACCCGAACAGATGATGTACCTGTGGCAGGCATAAGAAAAATAATGAGGTCACTAGCATCTGCTTTTTCACTTCACCACTGGTCCCTTATCTCTTTCATTTTGCATTTTAAAAAAAAAAGGGTGTACATACTCTTGAATGATAACATTAAAAACTGGACTTTATTCCTAAAGCTCCAGAAATCTGGGGATGGAATGAATCCAATTCATTGACAGCTGAAGACAATGGGATTGACTGAACTGCAGAGTTTCAGAGGGACTATTTTTTCTTCCTTTCCAAGCAGAATGTTAGAACACGTCCTATCCAAATGTGCTGGAGATGCAGAGCACCACAATGCCCAAATTCATTTACCATGCCCACCTGCAAGCTTCTCCTGGGTCCCCATCAGCATGACCCAGCAAATGTAGCCTGTACCTTGCATGTGCATGTGGTCTGTGCAAGCTCCTTGACAGCCTGAATTAGCACAGAGCACCAAGCTCCCTATAGCTATTCCTTCTCGCACAATGCCTGCCTAATAATAGTGCTTGGTAGCATCGCTTTGGATTAAATCACAGGATCAGCTGAAAGCACAATCCCCTTCACTGTGAGGACTGTCATCTGCCGGAGGAACGCATCTGCTGCAGAGCACAGGACTGCCATTGATGACATCTTTTATGGCATGAAAAAAAGTCCTCATCCTACTTCTGGCTTGGTTGAAAGCAAATCCGCATAAAACGCAGACATCTCACAACAAATAGATGGATTATACTTCAGAGAGGGTCACACGTATGTGCAACGTATGCCCATCTCTGGGCCCACAGCCTCTCCGAGGTCAGCTGCTCGCTGCCGTATTTCATAATAGCAGCACCTGACGTGGGCAGATGGCCAGACCCCTCTTCAGTAATAAGACATTTACTCCTGAGCAGCCTCTGCCTGACATTTATTGAGTACCCAGTGAGAAGAAGAAGAAAACACGGCGCTGCATTTCTCCATTCCCTTCCATCTCTGATGGAGGTGTATCCCCTATTGCAAGCACCTTACCTGTCCTCTTCTGCATAGGCCATCCTCCTCCTGCTCAGCCCGAGAAGGGCACGGCTGCTGAAAGTGGAGCTGCAGCTTTTTTGGCCAGCCCAGCAGCAGAACCCAAGAGCAGGTAGGTGTCCACAGAGCTACCGCCAGCCCTCTGCCGTCCCTAATCCCCAGAGAGGAGGGGCACGTCAGGACAGCAGCTTTTCTGATCTCACTCCACGACAGGCCAGCTCCAGAGCTCAGCGGAAAGCCCCTCACATGCTTTTATCATGCAGATGGAGCCTATGGAAAGTTCACGTGTGACTTTTCAGCAACCTCTCAGAGCAGCTGACAGCAAATCTGCATCAACATGCACGGGCTTGCGTCAACCTGCAGAGTCTGCAGGTCAACCCGTGCCACCCAGCACTGCAACAATGAGATGTTTCCATCTCTCACGTTATCTTCCCATTCATTCATGCTTGTCCTGCTAGCTCCCTCCCGTTCTCCATTCATTTAATTGCTACACTCACCTCAAAAGGAAATATCACCTCGAGTCACAGAAACACAGCAATGTAGGGGCTGGAAGGGATCATCGAGTCCAACCCCCGTTCTAAACCTGTACGAATGATTACATTAATGGAGACACGGGAAACAAAACAGAGCCCCACCACACTCCTTTGCAATTTCCAAAGATGCACCCAGGACAGCCAAGTGCCAAGAAAATTTAAGACATTGGTGATAGGTAAAGAAGAGATGGTACATCCAGAAAGGCCACGTGGGACTGAAGTTCATAAATATACCAAGGTGGGAAAAAAAGCATTGATCAGAGCTTGTAAACTCTGAGGCAAATCAGCCTGACACAAAGAAATGTAGAAAACTGAGCTAGACAAGTTTCATATTTCACAGTATTTCATAGCACTTCTATAAACTTTTGCCTGTTGGCCTTGAAGACCACCCATCAAATGCAGCACTTTCCCAGTAAAGATCCTACTAAAGATAGCTTCTCCCCACACAAAACCCAGCAGGCTGAGAGCAGAGATGGCTTTAGGCAGCACTGCACCAAACCCTGTGCCCAAAGAGGCCCCGAACCATTCACGATGTGGAAAGGTGAGCTCATGTGCCCGGGTCACTGTCACCTGCCTGACGTCCTGGGGCCACCTCTCTCTGCCCTTCATGCCCTCTGGAACCCACGCTCCTCTCACTGGCACTCAGCACATCCCTGAAAGCCATTATCTCCTCCTACTAAACTAACGAGTGGAGCAAAGCTGGGCTCTTAGTACTCATTTTCCATACAGTTCTTCAGTATCAGAGTTCTGATGCCCCCCAGATATGTTCCCTTGTTTAGCCTTAATCTGATTACATTCATTAATCTGATCTTTTTGCAAAGCAGACAAGAGATCAGACAGCCTGAGAGCTCATCCTAATTTGTTCTTGCCTAGGACAGTCTCCTCCCTAGTTCATATTACATGGAAAACAGGATTACTAAAGGGGACCATTTTATTTCTCTTTCTGCAGCACCTGTTATTTAACAAAAATTACCAAGGTTCATGTTATGATGGTGCATGGAGTGGACAACTACAAGATAAAGGCTCACCCTAACAGAAAAAATTAATTTCATCATTGAGGGCATCCCTGCCAATAACACTCCAGAGAGAAAAAAACTAATTAAACTCCTGCTCCTATACAAATACCCCAAAGAATATCCATCTAAAGTTAGTGAATAGCTTGCATAATTCCTAAGAAAGAATATTCAAAGTCTTTCATTCTGAATCTTAGCCCTCTGTCACTCTGTGTGTGTCTACAGAAAATTGTATCTACAATCCAGATCTGATTGACTTGGGTGCCATTCAAGTCTCATTTCTGCAAGCCGAACTTCCACAGCTCCAGGATGCAGATACAATCACCTGAAATAACTTCCTAACAACGCTCTGCCTTCCTGCAGCAATTTCTATCTAAAGAAGTGTTGTGAAGTGTTTTTGCAAGTGTTTCATCAAAACATTTAATTAATGCTTTCGGGTACGTCTCCCACTTCCCCGTGCTATCGCAGCATCGCATTATCTCACAGTCTTCTCACGTGTGCCGCACATCGCGCTTCTGGGAAAGAGCAGAGCTGCACTGGCTGCAATCTTAGCTCAAGAATTAGTCAGTGTACTCCAAGAACTAACCAGGATTTTCACAGTAATTTGTCAGCTTACTGCTTAGGAAATTCATTTGTTTGTACACTTGGCTATCCCAGACAGCCAGAAGGAAGGTAAGCACAAACAAATTATTTATCAGAAAAGATATTCCCCTCGAGATGGCTTTAATCACTTGGAAGATTCAAAACAGTGCATGTGCTCCTATGATATAGCTATAGGAAGGAGACTACAGTGACTGATTATGGGAAAGGGGTGGCCAGGGGAACAGAATACCAGGAGCTAACAGAGCTCGTCACAGTCAGCTGAGCAAAATGCAAACTGAGCAATGCCCTGATGGCAGTCTGAAAATGTTGCCATGGAGGCAGGGGAGAGAAACTTCAGACAGGCACAAGAGCACAGGGGAGATGTGCGTGCAACTGAGATAGGCATTAGGAAAAAAGCTTCTAGCTACCCAAAGCATGGGGCTCTGAGCAGCCCCACTGCAAGGGCAGTGGAAGTAGAGAAAGAATCATTAAGGTCGGAAAGGACCACCAAGATCATCTAGTCCAACTGTCAACCCATCCCACTATGCACACTAAGCCATGCCCCTCAGGTAGGTTTGTGTAAAGGGTTGCACAAGGTGCACAAGTAGTGATTCAGACACATCATTCATAAACCACGCTAGCTCTAAAAAGTCACCTCCTCTTCTTCTTGGAATTAATAAGATTTAGAGCTTGTCCAAATCTGTGACTAAAATTCTCACCTTGGCATCACAGCCAGCTGTTGGCTCCGGGCATGCTTCTCTATGGTATGAAAATGACTTCTCCAAGGGTAAAATATGAACACTTCCCCATGCCAGGGCCACCTAGAGCCAACATTAATTCCAATCAGTGATCAGGTTCTCTCTCAATAGCCAATCACAACTTCACACAGCAGAGCTCCAGGCCAGACCTTCCACCAGGCTCCTGCACATTCCCACTGCCCGGAGCTCCTCTTTGGGGGAAACACCACTTCTTGGAGGTGAGTGGGTGAACACGCTTTCGTGACCACAATCCACTGGGATGTATTTATGCTGTCCCAACAGGATCAATGCTTTCTTACTATCGAATTGAGTAGTCTGTAGGGTTTCCTTTTAATTTCCATTTCAGTGATTTTTGTGTAAAGAAGGCTGAAAACTATAGATCATTTTACTCATCATCAACATTAGATTTTGCTTACTGAAATCTCACAGTTTACCTTCATTATTACAGCAGGCTGACCACAACTCCTTTAACAAAGGAAACAAAATGCAAACCTGCCTGACTTCAGACTGCAAATCAGAAGAAGGGCACTTACAGACCTGCCATCAAAGTCATGAGAAAGGACTATGTTAAGGACAACCAGCCTTCCCACCTGGCCTGCACATGATTCCAGGTGGATCAGCACCACAAGCCACTCGCATCCCATCTGGGTGGCTGCCCCCTCCCAGCAAGGACTCTAGTCTCACCCAGGAGAGGGTCAAGGCTAACACAAGTGTGAAAGTCACAGCTGACGGCATCCAAAGCCCCCACGGTGGCTGTACTTCTGCAAAACAAATAAAAGCCATTGTTTGCCAACCTTCAAGAAAGCCATACTGCCTCCTCAACTGGTGAGCACCTTGCATCCTCACATACAAAGTGACAGCAAAACACACAGTAAGCCTCACTCCACAAATACATACTTTGGGGTCTGACCCGGTAGCTCTGCAGAAGTGGGGCTGATCCAGAATGTAAGTACTACATTCCCAGCTGGGACTTCTGAGAAAAGACAGCTTTGAGTAGTAAGAGTAAGATAGAAGTACCTACTTGAACTTCTTCCTTAACTTAAAGAGATCTAATAGGACGCATCAGAAAACTTAAGTTTGAGTTCACAGTGAAACTGAGTTCATAGTGAGTTGTGTAACTCACAACAGAGTTAACAGTTTAGTTACAGAGCTAGAAAAAGCAACACATTCTTCTTATTCATTCTATTCACTTGTACTGCTTTTAGCTAGGATTGTGACAACACTGTAAGCTCAGTCCTTTCCTGTATTTTGGGAAACTCCCCCCTCAGTCCAACAGGTTCTAGTACAGAGGTGTTAGAAGCTCCAGTAAAACCTAACAGAACAGGGCAGAAGAGGTAGAAGTTCCCTTCCCACACCACTTCCCCTCATGCACAGAATTGTACTCACTCTCTTTTTTCAGTATCGCCAGAACACTTACATTTCAACACTGGGTGGAAAAAAAAAAAAAACCAAACAATTTAAGCAGCTAAAGTAACATCAACTCAAAAAACAAGTGATATAAATAGCTTACTATACACAAAACCACTGCAACTCTAATATAAAGGAATAGTAAAAGGAAAGGAATTGAAATATTACATTACTACCACACTCACATCAGAGGAAAGTAAAAGTAAAAACATTCTATCTTTAGTTTTTAATTATAAGCACTAGGAAAAAAAGAAAAAAACAACGCACTTAAAACCATAGCATGCCTGTTACAGACTCAATAGCTCTAAGCTCCCCCAAATTAAGGGAAGCAGAAAATTTTTTGCAATACCATTACAGCATTCTCTACACAGCAAAACTTAAAGAAGTACAACAGACCCCAAAGCCCCCCAACATTACTCCTCCCCTACTACTGTTCTGCTTTAACCTGCTTCTGCTTTCTCCCTTGTTAAGTACCCAGATACATTGGAGAGTGATTTTCAGCCAATCACAGGGAGAAGAGGCACTGCATCTGTGCACATAAACCTTCCATCCACAGCTGATGCTCCTTATTACATAACCCCCACCCCCCAAAATGATACAAAATAGCATATTTTTATTATGTGGCATTTACCAAGTTGGTGCTATCTTTATGCGTTAATTCTGTCTTAAGAATGAATTCATTTGTTTCTAGGGGCTTAAGAGTATGAAAATTTAAGCTGTGTATTTGCGTTTACAAGTTGTATATACATTTTTTAATGCATACACTTACTGCTCTATTTTTCAGCAGTGTTCCTTCACTTTGGAAAGCAAATAGCTCCAAAGGGAAGAGGGAGGTTATAAATTTCATTGTGACTTTTAACTTGTAATTTCTCTGATTCCAATGTTTATAATATCTCATTTCTCACAGAGCAAGAGAAAGGATTAACCCATATATTACAGCTATATCCCTAACAAAAAATGTGGGTTTGTTTGTTTGTTTGTTTGTTTTGTTTTTGGCTAGTTACTTTGCTCCTAGCAAAACTTTCTGTGGTTATACAAACTTTAGAATGCCTTGTACTCATAGCACTGCCTTTTTGTGCTAAAGCACATTCTGGATTAGGGGTGGATCCCACTTTATCAATAAGAAACACATGAAAGTGCAGCAAACTTAACAGTAAAGTGAGTTTTTGCTAACTCATGCTAGTGCCATCGGCTGTTTGTTCCCACACTAACTGTAAGTGTTGCATTCCCTAACCTCTGTTTAGCAAAGCTCCCTACTATTTAAAACGCTGGGAGCACGCTGCACTGAGCGCTCAGCACTTGTGCTGTGTAACTTTGATAAACGTTTATCACTTCCTCTTATAACGAAATATCCTTCGGGGCTGTGTTACAGCTGGGAGGTGTCTCTTCCCCTAAAGAAACCAGCCAGACGGGAGTGGGGCTTTCTGACCGAAAGCCTGCAGGTGCTGTCCCTGTTCGCCGTGCCGGGCTCTCCCCCCCCTCCCAATCCCCGCTGAGGACAAGGTAGAGACAGGAGCGGCTCGGCTGGGCTGCGGGGCTGGGCGCTGGAGTGAGAGGGGCGGTGCGGTGCTCGTAGCCCGCCCCGCTGCCGGGCCTGCCTTCCCGCTGCGCTGCCGGGGTAAGAGCGGGGCCTGCGCTAGGCCGCGCGGAAGCCGCGGCCTCGCGTAGTGGCTTGCCCGCGCGGGGGTGCTACCTCGGCGGGGGGCGCCTCTGTGAGAGGCCGAGGATGGGCAGGATGCGACTAGGCCGCGCAGTGCGGGGGGAGGCGGGCCGTGTGCGGGCGGGGAGGGGAGAGCTGGCGCTCAGTGTTGGGGTGTAGCTGCTTGGGAAAGGGAGGGCTCCCAGACGAGGGGCAGCTGGATGCTGTCGGTGGAATGGGTGGCTTAGTGTCTTCCTTAGCCCTGCCCTGAGTGAGGACTGTGAGCAGGGAGAGCGTTGAGCTCTGTAGTAGGCTAGAGCCAAGGCCAGGCCAGCTCAGGTAGTGGTGACTGGCTTCATGGGTCCTTGCCAAGCTTGAGGAGGGATTTGGTGATGTGAGCCTTAATTAAAAGACTGTGACAAGATTTGTGGTGAAAATGAGGTTTAACTAGTTTAGGGCACAGTGCTTGCCCATACTGAGGTCTGTGAAGCCTTCAAACTAGAAGGGGTGAGATTTAAACTGGATATAAGGAAAAAGCTTTTTACAATAAAGATAGTGAAGCTCTGGCACAGGCTGCCCAGAGGGGTGGTGATGCCCTGTCTGTGCGGACACCCAATGTCAGGCTGTATGGGGCTCTGAGCACCTTGTGGAGCATTGGGTGCCCCTGTTCATCGCAGGGAGTGGGACCAGACGGCCTTTAAGAGTGACTTCCAACTCAAATGATTCTGTGATTCATTTTATGTTTTCTACCCAGCATGCCTTGAGATAAAGGGTGCTGCTGAAGATAAAACAAGTCTTCATGAGCAAAAGTGAAACTAGATGTGTTTTATGCTTCTCGAAAGACAGCCATGGTGGGGAAACGAGTGGAAATATCACCTCGACACTTCACCATGTGTTGCCCGTAGCAAGCTGATCATTGCAATGTACAGCTGGGTTGGCCTGAGGTGGTTGCTTGGGTGGAGGGAGTTTTAGCCATTCTTCTTTCTGTTTGCCTCCTAAATTTCTCAGCCCTTTTGATTTTAATCTAGTATTTTTTCTCAGCAAACTGTTTTGTGACTCTCTACCACAATATTTTGTTGTATTTTGCTTCTGAGGTAATGAAATGGATTTGAGGATGGTTAAAATCATATGCTTAGGGATTACCTGTCTTCTGTATTAATGCTGATTAAATAATGTTGCTTAAATGAGAAATCTTAGTTTTTGAGTAGACTGATTGGCTGATTTCTTGTTTATGTTCCTAAATTCTCCTTTGCCTGCTTTGTGGTATGTGCTGGAGAAGATGGCAGAAGACTTGCTAGCAAGTGTGCTCATGGTGCCTCGATCCATTTGGAGCACAACTTTGCACTGCTTTCTTCAACATCGAGCACAAGTTAGCGCTGACCACAGATGCAAGAAAATCTTTTCTTGCTACAGATTTATCACTGTTTTTCCAGTAGGGAATGCAAGGTGTAAGAACTTGCAGGGCCCTGATCAAAATGATGCGAGATTGTAACACAGAAAATGTGTTTTGGTTGTGGGTGCAGCTACAGGGCTGTTCTCAGGGAGTGCCTGTGAGGAGCTCTGCAAACATCACATTTGTTTTGGTGGAGGAGGAATGCATATTAGCTGTGGTTGGTTGAGAGAAAATGGAAGGAACAGCAGTTCTCCCTGTCTAAGGGTAGCTGCTGTTGTTTGTGTCCCCCAACTCTACATATTTTGAGCATACTTTGAGCACTTGAATAAATATTGGTGTAATTGGATGAAAAGATTTGTGGCCCATCTGGTTAATTTGTATAGCTCCTGGCATGTTCTATTTTGAGCCAGAGGTGTAAACGCTTAAATATAAATACCTGTGTAGTGAGTAGAATATTCAGTGAAGAGTCAAAGTAGCAGCCAGCCCTTCTTCACTTCGTGTGTAAACAGCATAAAGGGTAATGGAACTGAAGACCCTTTTCATTTACAAATGGCCTTATTCAGGATAGTCCTTGTCTGTTTTATTTTTCTCATTGATACGTGGTTCTGTGAAGCATTTTCCTTTTTCATTCCAGAATACGGAAGTCAAGCAAGAGTATCCTTTTTTTTTAAACAAAAACCAAAAACCTTTGTCTATTTATATTTGCTCATGATTGGAATTGTTTCTCTCCTTCTGTCTCTCAGGTTGTCAGTCAGTCCAAGAATGAGCACATGTAAGAAGCCTTATGTTGACCAGACTACAAATCTTGAGAAGTTTGACCCTGAAATACTGTCTGAAATTGAGAAGCTCTTTGCAAAGAAGTTTTCTTACACTAAGCCACTTAATAATGAATGGCAGCTCCCAGACCCCAGCGATGCCTTCACGTGTGACCACAAGGAATTCAACTCACTTCTTGATCTGAAGAACTCGATGAATGAAGTGAAGAATCAGCTTAGTGATAAGAATCTTATTGAATGGCATCAGCACACTTCGTTTACCAATAAAGCAGGAAAAATAATTCCTCACGTGAAGAAATCTGTGAATGCTGAGCTGTGCACCCAGGCCTGGTGCAAGTTTCATGAGATCCTGTGCAGTTTTCCTCTTCTCCCCACAGAAGCTCTTCAAGAGGGACAACTGAATTCTGTTCACCTCTGTGAAGCACCGGGAGCTTTTATAGCCAGCCTCAATCACTACTTGAAATCTCACCAAATCCACTGCGACTGGAATTGGGTGGCTAATACTCTAAACCCATATCATGAAGCAAATGATACCCTTATGATGATCATGGACGACCGTCTTATAGCAAATACGCTGCCTTGGTGGCACTTTGGCCCAGACAATACTGGCGATGTGATGTCATTGAAGCATCTGACAGGACTTCAGAACTTTGTAAGTAATATGACCACAGTTCACTTAGTAACTGCTGATGGCAGTTTTGATTGCCAGGGGAATCCAGGTGAACAGGAAGCTCTCGTCTCACCCCTCCATTACTGTGAAACAGTCACTGCTTTAATGATCCTGGGTGCTGGAGGATCCTTTGTTTTGAAGATGTTTACCCTATTTGAGCACTGTTCTACCAATCTTCTCTTTTTGCTGAACTGTTGTTTTGAGGAGGTCCATGTCTTTAAGCCAGCCACTAGCAAAGCTGGAAACTCAGAGGCCTATGTAATTTGTCTTCGTTACATGGGCAGAGAAAGCATTCATCTGCTGCTTTCTAAGATGATGCAGAACTTTGGGACAGAAATGGTCAACAAAGCTCTTTTCCCCCAGCATGTGATCCCAGAATCTTTTCTTAAAATACATGAAGAATGTTGCATGTTCTTCCACAAGCACCAGGTAGAGACTATCTGTGAGAACATCCATCTCTTTGAGCACATGGAGGAAGCGGAGCAGACGAAGCTGAACAAGTTAAGAGATTGTGCAGTAGAGTTCTTCATGCGAAGATTTTGTATGAAACCCATTGCTAGAAATAACTGGCTTGTCAAGAAATCTCAGACTGGTTGCAGCATGAATGCAAAATGGTTTGGGCAAAGGAACAAATATTTTAGTACGTACAATGAAAGAAAGAGGCTGGAAACCCTTACGTGGAATGATAAAGTGGCAAAGGGCTATTTAAATCACGTGGCTGAAGAACATAGTTTAAATAATGCTGGTAAAATGTGCATTTTGGAAGGACTGTCTTCTAACCTTAAGTGTAACTTGTGGTACATTTTGGAAGGAAAGAGGCTACCAGCGGTAAAATGTTCTCCATTTTGCGATGGCCAAGTCTTGGAAAATCTTAACGAAGCTATGAATGAACTGGTGGGGAGGCCAAAAAACAGCCAGCTGCTGCAGCTTTGTCACTCTTGTGAGATACTTCCTGGGGACCAGATACTGGCAGAAGTGTCTGATCTTTCCCGGACTTATCAGGAGGTCCTGAATGGAAGATGTAGGGACAAATTCAAGTGCCTTGTGGTGGACTTCCCATCCCTTTATGATACTGGAAGCCAGCTCAGTATGGAAATAAAGTGCCTAGACTCAGCCACGCTACTGACTTTTAGCTTCTCTTTGCTTTATGATGGAGAACCAAAATACCAACAGCAGCTTTTGGAGTGTGTTCTGCATTCCCTGAATCAGCTTACAATGGGAGATGCATTGGTTCTGCCAATTCTTTCTTGTTTTACACGGTTCACAGCTGGCCTGGTGTTTGTACTGCATTGCTGTTTCAGATGCATCACGTTTTCTTGTCCGACGTCCTGCGAGCCCCTAAAGACCTGCGCTGTTTTGCTGTGTGTTGGTTACCAGGGCATCCCAAGTCCAGTTATTAAGTACCTGCAACGTCTGCGTAAACTAATGAGCTCTTTGCTAGACTCAGACTCTCCCAAGCAAGTTTTGCAGTTTGTGCCGATGGAGAGTCTCCTCCAGGGCAAGCTGCTGGAGTTCTTGTGGGATCTGAACACGGCCATTGCAAAGAGACAGCTCCACTTGCTTGTACAAGCTAAGCATCAGCAAATGACTGG
Source organism: Numida meleagris (assembly GCF_002078875.1). Taxonomy (NCBI): domain Eukaryota; kingdom Metazoa; phylum Chordata; class Aves; order Galliformes; family Numididae; genus Numida; species Numida meleagris. The sequence continues at coordinate 1,499,352 of NC_034418.1, forward strand.
CAATATTTCACTATAAAATAACCCTAGCATTGAGCAAGTTGCTGCTATGCCTTGTTTCTCAGGCAGGTAGAAGTTAAAAATGTTGATGTGAAGGAAATGTCAATGCCATGTGTAAGTTTTACAGTCACAGCATTGGGAGGATGTTTTGAGCTACCAACCCCTCTTGTGGTGTACTGGCCTGTAGAAACCCCTGGCTTAATCTCAGGTGTGGGGCAGTTGGGGCAGTGATTGAAGTGGACAAACTGTTTCTTCTGTCACAATTATCTGTTCCAATTTCCTAGTGTACCACCTAGATCAGTGCTGTGGCCTTTGTGATGAGAGGTGGTCTGGTGCCTTACCCATTTTTTTCTGACAAGACTGTGGTGGGCTCTGTTTTATGACATTATCCCTCTTCTGCTGAGCTAAACGTGGGAGTTCTGACACCGCTGCCTTCTCTTACAGGGTTTGTGGAAGCCAAAAGTTGATGCTGGGGCCAGAATGCCCAGCAGTACGCAAGCCTGGTATATGGCGTGAGGGATGAGCATCTTGAGAACAGGCAAGAGGCTTGCAGGGGCTGGGTTGAAAACAACTGCCTTTAAGCAGTAGCAGAGGTGTCCAGGGAAAGATTCTCTTTAACTTCAAATGTGAATGCCAGGACCATGCTTTATGGCATAGGACAGCTGATTGCATGGCTTCATCTCCCTGCCCCATCAATGGCTGGAGTGTTTTAACTTTATTTTTTATGGACACCTCCTTAACGTGATTTGAGACTCCTTGATGAAAGTACTATGGAGGAGCTGCAGATGTGTTTTTTTTGTTTTTTAGACTAAAAGCCTGGTCACATAGAGCTCTGTGTTCCAAGAAATGCTTGGAGGAGCGCTAAGCTGGAGAAATGTGATACTCTCTTTGGGTTAAGATTTCATTTGGTTCTCCTTAGAGATAAAAATGATGAAATTGCTGACTGGCTGCTCCTTTAAGGGAGTCAAATTTTATTTTTCATATTGCTCCTTTGAGGGCTGAATTTTGAAGCCTAACTCGTATATTAACATTTAGTTTTAAGTTTGTAGTTTACATGGGAAAACTTGCTCGGAGGGAGAAATGATGTTTGGAGGGAGAAATGATTTACTGCTGATATGTGCAGGATCTCCTAGAAAAAAGTCGGAAACGTGGAGCTAGAAGGAAAATAGTCTCCTGATTAATTACCAGTCACCTTCTGGAAGCACTTCTAATTATGTAATATAGGAGCTTGAAGGATAATTGATTACTGGTAAGGATTAAAAGCGCTACTGAAAAACTGTTTTGTCTGGAGGTGCTGCACATTTAATAAGCTTTTTTGCCACGTTGATTGGGGCAGAATTTCATGCATTTAACAGTTCATTTTTTATTTAAGGATTTGATAGGTGAATGAGTTGGTGGCTCAGGTCTGACTGATTCATAGCATTTTCTAAAAGTCATGTTTTTTACAGCTGCATGTAAGTAGGAACAGAGAAGCCTTGCTAACAAAAGCTTCAGGGGTTGGTCATTGTCCCCTTTCATTTATTTAAATGAGCTTGCTCTGTTGTGAGCTGAGTCATGCTTCCTCCCTCGGACCAGGATTCGGGATTTCTTTATTGAAAGAAATACTGAGAATGAGAGAGAGAAATATTGTAGAAGAATGAATGACAAGATGGGATGAAAGACCACCTGTAACAGGTGTCCTTTATCTCAGTCAAAGTGGGATAAAGGTATTGTCCACCAAAGACACCTCTGTGTCTCTGCTGCTGTTTTGGAGGTGATTTATGCATCTGAAACTTGCACTGAGCACATGAAGCGTATGAAAAGGCTTCTCCTAAAGCAGGGGCAAACGAGATTTCGAGTGCATGGGTGTTCTTGCATTGTGATATTGTGCTGTGGAGGCGCGGGTGGCAGAAACGTCCCAACCAGCAGATGAATAATGTGAGGTTTTTCTCCTAACGTCAGTCGGATATTTTTGAATTCTTATTGTAAAGTAAAATCCTGAGGTGACCACCGCTCAGGTTGTGTTTTTCAAACTTTAATTTTCAAGCTTTCCTTGGTCTCTTTGGCACATCTGGCAAACTATGCAGACTTCTTGGAGACTTCTCCAATCCCATCTTTCCTCATAGTGTTCTGCTTCCCTTTCTTCCTTAGTTTTTAAAAGCATTTTGAATAGCCACAGAACTGTATGAGAAGCCAAATCCCTAAAACATAAGAAATCCAATGTCATGTGCAGCCTGGTGCCCCATTTGCTCAGGACCTTTTCTGCTGGCAGCTGTAGGAGGTGATGGGAGAAATCCTTTGGCAGCAGCTGGTCCTTCTATTAAGGAAAAAATGTGGTCTGGGAACTCTTCTTTTGTTGTTGTTGTCTCGATGGCAGCAGTTTCAAAGTTAGGAACGACGCTTGTCTTTTTAATTGCGAGAGTCTCGCATTGTCCTGGCTGTCTCTAGACCAAAAATTTCTTTGAGAAGTGACACTTAATTTCACTTGTGACTTTTGGAATATGTAAGAATGCATGGGAAGAATGCATTAACCTTTGCGGAGAGGGGCTGATGGCTCCCGCGTTGGTTGGTGCTGTCAGTCCCCTTGGCCGATTGGGTTTTAGGTGATGGTTGATGAAATGTCTCAGTATCCTGGTTGTCTTAATGCTGGCCTTTTTTTTTTTTCTTTGACCTGTTTGAAGATGAATTGGATATTGGCTCTCATTTGTAGGAGCCTCAACTTTCACGTGGGGAAGATGGTGGAGGGAAAAACAGATTGGTAGGGAGATTCAATATCATAGAACATAGATTCAATCAAGGTGCGTGAAAACTTGAAGCAAATTTAGTTTTGCAGCTCTGCTACTGCACGTTTCCAATGGAGGACCAATGTCTACCTGCAGTGATCAGCTACGAGCTCCACTGTTTTGTTCTGAATGTCTGGATCTTCTGTTCTAAGCTAGCATAGTGGTTGCGTGTAGGTTGAATGAATTAGATACCTCACCAAACGAAGATGTTGCTTTTCCTTTTTAGTTGAGTTGCATTGAGACTTGCCAGTTATTTTCACTGATCTTATGTGGATTTATTTGGATGTGCACAGATTGCGTGTGTTTTTGCCACTAGCTTTCCAATTTAATTTCTGCAAAACATAATGAGATTTATAGTATGAAATCCGGTAGCTTATTAAAATGGTACTAATTGGTGTCTATTCATCTTAATTTAAGCTGATCTATCAAATTACTGGTGGTAAAAGTAGAATATTTAGCAGAATTGCAGTTTATTAAAAGCACAACTTGGGATTTAACAAGAAGGGCTTCGTGTTGCTTATGTAGAAAGTGGGAGAAGAAAAGAAGAAACCCCACACCTTGATTTCAGATCACTGTAACTGGATGCTTTGGGATGCAATGAACGAAGGTTGACCAGCAAGCTGAAGCCTCAGAGCCTTACCACCTCCTGTTACTGTTCTTAAAACCCATCTTTTGATGTCTGTTTAATTTACAGATGGTTTTCAGCATGTTAATGGTGAAGCGGAGGGAATCCTACGTTAATCTGTCTTACTGTTTTGGTGGTGTGAAATGCTTTTATTTATCAGCGCTCATCCCCGTTTCTCAGCTTGAAACAAGAGCTTCCATCTCAGCTGCAGCCTTTGAATATCTCTCTCTTATATTTTAGTGCTTTGGAGGCAGGGAGATGAAAATTTCCTCCCAGAAGTCTGGTAATGGTTTCTCCATCTCGTTCTTGAAACCGTTTTCGTGAATGCCATCCTGATATCCTCAGCTCCAGTTGTTTGCATTGCGTTCACCTGACAAAGATCAAGCGGGGCTGTTTATGCCAGCGACGCGTTCAGCCTGTGGCTGCTCATTTCTTACTCTTCAGGGAATAATTTGGATTGCCTCCTGTACGACTTGTGGGGGTCCAGAGCTGAATGTAAGCCTGAACAATGGAATTTGCTGAAGGAATTAGCTGGTGGCTGTAGGGACTTAAACAAGCAGAACCTTTATGAGACATATAAATGCAGGGCATTTTCCCACCAGCAAGGAGAGGCCTTTCCTTGCTAAAAATTCTTCTCTAAAGAAGCTCTGAGGTGTCAGCACCTGTGCAAATAGTTTACCAGCTGCGTGCTGCCGTTCTTGTATGCACATGGTATGTTTGTGCTTGCATGCATCGAACCCCCCAGGATGGTCCAGTGAGGAAGATTTTTCTTTTGCAACTCATCAATGTGTGCTTTTGTTTTGAAGGATGTGTATGTCAATATTTTTTGGGGTGTACATTAAGGGATGTTGGTTTACGTGGCTGTTGCGTATTTCCATTTGGTCTGTGAATGTGTGTTTAGAAGACCTTTTCTAAATGGAAGGGAAACAAAATGTATGCAGAGAAAAATAAACTGTGTTCTATTTTAGCTTTGAAATGTCGCTGTTCATTTCTCTACCTGAACATGGAAGAAGACAGCGGCAAAGTGCAGGAGGGAGAACCTACCATCGTGGGCCCATCAATGAAAGAGACAGGGTGGCCTGCTGAGCGTGGAGCGTCTGCTGCTCACTTTCTGCAGCTCTTTCTCTTTGCAATTTACTGTTTCAAAGAGATGTCAGTGACAGAAGTGGTGCGAGCGGTGCGTAGGCACTCCTGGGCCTTGTTATCCATCTTGGCAGACACGTGCTGTGCATGGAGCTTGCTCGCATGGCAAGGGCTGTCCCAAGGATTTTCAGTTCCTCCTGGCTGTCACAGCCCCTCTGGTAGGAAAGCACGCTACAGTTTTGTCTGCAAAGTCTCTTATTAATCCTTATCCAAATGCTTGCCTTCACTGAACAGTATTATTAAACGAAGAAAAGCTGTGTGCCTTATTTCTCCGCTGTACTGACAGGGGTTCCAACTGGTTGTCTTCGGCTTGGTTATCAGGTTTGTCATGAGGCTTTGTGCTAACTGGTTCTGATTACAGTTAGGAATGCTGACATTTCTCGTTGCCTCTCTGCTTTGCAAGTGCAGAACCCCAGATAAGGGAGCTGGCGAAGACCCTACCGTATCCTAGAGATAGGAGATGATATGAGAGAGGTGTTCTTTTCTGGTACCTTAATTTTTGTACAGCTGGTCGATACTGGGGGCAATCTTTAAACTAGAAATGCTGTTGAGTGCCTGGTGAAATGCAGTCCAGTGTGGTCTCCCTTGGTTTTAGCTCTAGACTCAAGTGTTGGCGATGAACATCAAAATGTGCTTTGGGAGACGTGAGCTTAGACGTGAGTGGTCATTAAAATGGGACTGCGTTGGAGGAGCCTGTCTGAAGGACTCTGTCAAATGTGATGGAAGTATGGTTGGATATGGCTGCGCTGAATTACAGGGAAATGTAAATGCTTGTAACTGTATTTAAGCTACTAAACAGTTCTTTGACATGTTTACTTTTCACAATATTGCAGTATAAAAATATTGATTGAGAACACATGAGATGGCAGATTAGAAACAGAAGGGAAAGTGTGGCTGTCTTTATTTTGCTGTTAGAAACATTAAGAACTGCATACGTGATTTCTTCAGTCTTTAAAGTCACTGTATACGCTACATTATGTTGATTATAAATCTCATTTCAGTTTTGATAGATCTTCTTATGCAAGTTTGCCTGCTAGCTTTTGAGTTTTAGGTGTTGTCAGAGCTAAGCTGAATCGCTGAACACAGAGCAGAGCTCTCTCTTTTTGGCTGAGCAGAGAGATTGAGGAAATTCTTCCACTGTGTTCTATCAGGTTCTTGATATCTGCTGGCAAGGGGCGGGGGGATGAAATTGTACCTATAATACAATCCTGTGTGGATGCAACTACTCCACCATGCTCAGTGGTCCCTTTTAAAGGATGTTTTATTTCTGTAGGAAACCTGAACATATTTATCAAAGTCATCTTCAGTGTTTTATTAAATGAAGATGACTGCCGCTCGTTAACAAATTGATTTATCTAAATTGAGGGGGAGCAGGGAGAAGTGCCTGTCATTTGCTGACAAATTGATTTATCCAAATTGGTGGGTACCGGGGGAGAAGTGAATCAATATTCAAAACTTATTTGTTGCTGAAGTCAGAGATCATTATCTGTACAGCTGAGAGATGTGGATGGATGAAGGCTGCCTGATGCAAACGAAAGCTCACGCTGCTGTACCCTGAGGTCCTAAGCTGTCAGGTACCTGTGCCTCAAAACAATGACCTGGTGGCCAGGCAGTAATGAAACCTCAATTAGACAGAGGAATGAAGGGGCTGCGGTGGTGAAGTGCCTTAATTTAAGACTCTGGAGGGTTAAGGTGATTAAATACTTTCTTTATAAACAGTTGACTGGTTATAAAAGGTTGATGACAGTGTACTCTATAGCTGATGAGTTGAAAAGTAATGAAATCTATCTTGGGGTCACAATTAAACTTGGCTCCGAGGTGGCCTCCAATAATGACGCTCTTTGGCAGATGTGTTTGGTGGAGGAGTGTAGGAGTGGGACAGGAGCACGGTTGCTGCTGGGGACATCTGAATCACAGGAGCAACGTGGGAAGTTGAGTTCCCTGCCTTCCTTCCATACTGCAGCAGCACTGATGGAAGGTCCCAGCTACACGAGCCTGCAAAATGCACACTGCAAGGTGAGCTCAGAGCCCTGCATGGAATAGGCTATGCAGGGTGTTGGGGACCAGCCCCCCTAGGGTTGGGATTCTTGGAGGATTCCTCGCAGGTAGCAGTGAAGCTGCTCAGCACTGGGGGCTTGCTGTCACACAGCTCTTGGAGCTGGCACTGAATGTGTTAGCACAAGCTGGAAGGGATCTGGATTGGCTGATGCACAGAGTGTGAGAGAGCAGCTCGATCCCAGCCAGCTGGAAAGCTCGCCTAACCCTCAGTGACTGCAAGCTCACACTTGTGGAAGCACTGGAGTTGCTGGGTGCTTAATAGCTGTCAGTGCTATAACCTTAACTATAAATCACCAAGTAATTGATTTCTAGGTGTTAATGAAATGTAGATTTACGGAGAAGTACAATTGTGCCTAAGATGCACTGGCACTGAACAGACCCTGAATTGGCTCTGTGCTTCCATTATGAAACGGGGTAGCATAAGCACATAAACTTACATAAATTGCTTTGCTCTTAATTACGAGACCAGCTTTACCAAAGTGAGTGAGCTCGCATACTTAAACGCAGCTTTTGAATTTGGAAACCTACTCAGAGCTCTGGCTGTTGTCCAGCTTTTGTTCCCTCACCTCCTGCAGGGAGTGAGTGAGACCCCAAGCTGAAGATGAGATATTTTATCTGATCCATCTTCTATGGGGGTTCTGCACAGGAGGAGGACTAGGTCCAAGCGTGAAGTTTGGTCTGGCCGGTTTATTGTTGGGTTACAGAGGGGACAGACCAGAAATTGTTCCTTAAGCTGGATGCTGGAATTGGGTAAAAGTGGAGCTCAAACAGCAGTCTGTAGGCCTCTTCCGAGTCACCTTGTGTCACGGAATCATTAAAATTGGGAAGACCACTAGGATAGTATAGTCCACCCATCACCAGTGTCATCCTGATAGTGTTCAGTGCATGCAACCACACGCAGAGCTGACCTTGGAGTGGGACTGGACCTGAGCACATGCAGTGGCTGGGAACACCTCCCTGCTTCTCACTAACTACTTGAATCATCCCATCACTCTTAGCAGTTCTGAAGTGACCTGAACCGCTTCCCAGAGGAAAGAGTGACAGCAGCAGTCTTGGGAACAGGAGTGGAAGTAATGAAGCGGTAATTAGCAATTAATGAAATGTGGTGAAACTTACAGTTTTAATAACTGCACTGGCCTAGAGGTTTGATGCTGAAATGTAGCAGTCTCTTGGAAATACGCAACTCTGAAGCTTAATTATGATAATTTCCTTTAGACACCATCTGCTCTTAGAGCCAACTTGTGTGTTTATTCCTTCCCCTGAAGGCAGCTGAGGTTTTAAGGACTCCAATTCTGTAGCTTTTTGCAGCAGAGGAGAGTAGGAGAGCATTGTGGGGGGCGAGGGGGCTGAGGTGGTCTTCGTGGCTTATCAGGCAGAGTCTGAGAAGGCAAGGTTCTGTTAGAATAGGCAGAAAGGTGTTTGGGTGTGGAAGGAACTGGGGAAAATCAAGGTCAGAAACTGCTCTGTAGTTTGCAGAGAGTTCAGTCTTGTTTTCAATGGGAGTACCAGTGGGCTGTGCTGCCTGTATTCCCTTCTGAACCCACTGAGCAATGTGTGGAAGGTCGTAACTCCTTACAAATGCTATGATATAATGAAAGGCAGTGATTGCTAAGTCCCTTCTCACCAGAGGTTAGTATTGGGTTGCTAAAACCAGGCAAACCCCAGGGTTGGGGCCAGTAACCCCATTCTGGGGAGGAGGAACATGGTCCCATAGCAGTGGAGATGCATGCAGCAAAGCTTCTTGTGCCTCACATCTGTTGTTCTACTTTGCTTTACCAGTCATATGCTGTTTTATGCCTTGCTGAGCACTGTAAGGGCAGCTCAGGTTAAAGCCACCTCACTGCTCTTCTCTCTTAAGGGTGAGCCTGGAAATGGGTCGGATCATGAAAACAAATAGCCAAACAGCCCCTGCCTTCCCCTGACTCCTCATGTAATCAGCGATGGCAGGAGTGAAGGCTCGGTCAGTCAGGAGCAGTGGATTAGGCTGAATCCTTTCTTCCTTATCAGCTGCAGAAATGCCCGATGGACTTCAACAGAGCAAAACACTTTTCAAGCAGCAAAGGTGAGAAAATGGGACATGGGAATTTTGAAAGATGCAAGTGCTGTTCTAGACGTCATCTCTTCCCACTGAAGGGCTGTGTTAAGGATTCAATTTTGTCTTGTGTAAATCAGTTTTAATTAATAGAGCAGATGTACCAACAATGCATCTGGAAATGAAATGGAGGGGAAAGAGAAGAGGCAGCTGGTGAGGGTGGATGTAAATATTTGCTTTTTGGGAAGTGAAGCTCTGCTTCTGAAACTTCAGAGACTCCATTTCAATTTCAGGAGGATGTTTCTTTGCCTGTGGAGATAGATGGAGCAGAAAAAAATTGGCTGAACCGTAATGCTTTGTTTGATTCTAGCACATGTGATGTAAGAAGCACGATGCTTTGGAACAGGGCCAGCGCATGAAGTCTTGGTTCCTACTGAAATATTAAGGCTCAGCCCCATGTTGTTACAGCATGCAGTGATTTCAGAGGAGCTGACTGGAACAAGAAGCCTTCCCCTGGCCTCTGCATCACAGTCTGAGGGTAGAAAGCGTGGACAAACAGAGATGCTCGTTTTGGCCCCCTGGTGCAGGGCAGGGGGCAATGGTGCAAGTAAATAAGGCCTGGCTGGCAAACCAAGTGGAAGAGTTGCATGTGTCTGAAAGCCTCTGCTGAGGAGATATGACAGGTATGGCTGTGGGCTCTGATCTTCACACAGCGCTGAGGGCTTCAGGAAAAAATAGGCAGTGTGTGAATTAGAAATTGGCACGCTTTGGGACCCTCTGCATTTCTGCTTGAGGTACTGAAGGACGGTGCCCACATTTTTTCTCATTTTATTTCAGCATCAGGCTTTTCATGAGATCCCTGGCTATTCATATGGTGATTTTTGAGGAGTTTTTGTTACTGTCTGTAACTAAAAATTTGCAAACACAGGCCTAAAAGCAGAGAATCCTGAAGCAAACAGAGAATGTAAGCAAACAGAACCACAAACAAATACAAAAAAACCCTCAAAGAAGGGAGAGGGAAAAGTGGTTTTTATTACATGCCATAACTGGAAAGCTGGAGGAGGCAGACAAGAAGGAGGGTTGATCTAGTGCAGGTATTTCTAGACCTGAAGTCACTTGCTCTAACTGTGTTGTATTTGCATTGTGAAACACTTCACTATCTATCACTTCTGTTTCAGAGCTCTCCTGCCAGTTGTTTGATGCCTTACTCTGGTTGCTGTTGTTCCATCCTTCGTTGACCTTGGGGAGCAGCAGGCATCTTGAAGGTGAGGGTGAGAATGTAATGCATCAGAAGAGGCAGCGGGACCACTTGCAGGGAGAGATTTGTCAGGTCCTCAGCACCGCAGGTGAAGCAGCTGGGGTCTTTCAGAATGATGATCTCTTCCAAGATGGCTCATGCAGTTGCCAGGACGCTACAAAGTCTAATTTTACATTATAAAGGGATCTTCAACTCTAAACCTCAGGCAAGTAAGTAATTTCTTGCAATTAGAAAAAGTCAGAGTCCCCATTATTCCATTTGTCATTCCCAGATGTTGAACTGGCAGCAGCCAACCAGTGGCCTTGCTTCTGTCTCTGCATCCTCCAGGTCACGCATGCTATCCTTGTGTGATTAGGCTGTGTGCATTGATGAACTTTTTGCACACGTTCCTCTTTATCCCAGTAACTGATATGGAAAAACCGAATTGCTAACAGTCAATGTTTTCAAGATCACATCCTCAGCAAGTAATGGGATATTCCTGAAACAGTAGCTTGACCATATCGGGGAATTTTTGCACAGCCACATCTTGAGGTTGAGAAATCAGAATGTTTCAACAGCAATGAAGTAGGAAAGCATGAAGAAGCTGCAAAGATCCTGTACACACTGAGTGTGCCTGTTCTCAAACGCAGCACTGTACTGCCCCAAACTGCAGAAGTGACTGTGAAGAAAAGCAGTGAAAGGTTGTGGCATTCTCTGAGGATTTCTGAAAGCTAAATGAAAGTAGCGTTGTTTCTGACTTTTTATTCTCTCAGGTCCCAGTGTAACCAGGCTCACTCTGTATCCTTAGGGTGTTCCTTTCTGTTCCTGCTGTGTAAAGCTGGCCCGCTTGATGTTTGTGCTCCTTAATGAGATTATGGCAAAAACTAGGTGTCTGCATCCAGGATCACGAGGCTGTGCCCGAAGAAAGGAGCTCATGGCTTTCTTTCTAATGCAGTCTGGAGCCTTTCTATTTAGCTTCAATGCTCAGGTGCCTAACCTAGCCTGATAACCACTCCAGGCCAAAAAACTTTGCTAATTGTTATTCCTCTTGGACACAATGGCTTGGTGTGGCAGGTGAGTTCTGTGGTTGCACATTGCTCCTTGTCTTTCTGGGGCTGGTATGTGTAAGGTGGTGGGCACCCCATCTTCAAACCTAGCAAAGAACAAATCTTCTATCAAGGGCTGAGCACTCAGCAGTGATGCTGAGCCCTTCAAGTTTCATTCTTTCCGATAACAATAAATGGTCCAGGGCTTGATCTGTACTTCAGCTGACTGCAAAGCAGCAGGCAAACCTGTAGTCTGATGCTTAAATGCCTGGGCAGCCTGCCCTGCTCTATAGGGGAACTGGGAGCCTTTGCAGGCAGTTCGGTAACAACTGCAGTGCTATAAAGCAACGAGAGGAAGCAGTTGGTTGAATTCTGCCATCAGGCATTGCAGGCCTTTGTTTGACAAAGGGGCTTGCAAGAACACAGGGCAGAGGGCAAGAAAAGCTGTCCTAGGTGGACTGTTGGGAAAGACTGATGTTTTGTCAAGGACTCAACTAGCCAGCTTCCCACTGAGCTGACAGACGCAGATCTCAAAGCTGGCTCAACTGAGATGGAGCTTTGCTTCAGAGCTGCACTTCAAAACCTGGTGGAGAATGTCCCTGCAGGGGGGACTGTAATTGCCATGTATTGTGACCATAATGATATGGGGGAAAGAAAAGGGGCAGCTGTAGGGAATAAATGAGATGGTGTGTCTGATGACTCCCAGATCTCATTTTTCCTGGGTGTTAGATCTGCCCTGGAAGGCAGGAGGAGGGAACCTGGGTCTCCTCAGCTGTGTGCACACCCTCATTTCAGGCTGGCTCAGCAATTGTTAGAAATCAGGATGGAAAAGGGAGACCTGGGCCAGGCTCAGCCAGCAGGGCATAATTTCTGCTCTGTTTCTGTAGAAGATTGGGGTTGGCTGAGCTTTGGGTTTAACTTCCTCTGTGGCTCTCTGAGCTGCTCTCCCCAGCTGCCCATCACTGATGCTCATGTTTTCATGTCTGCTCATACAGTTGGGTAAAGAAGGCCTTGGTTATTTTCTTTCCTTTTTTTCCTCTTGGAGAAGTGTCTTGTTTACTTTTTGCAGCTGTCCTGACTCTCTTCCACTGTCATTACAGTGAAGCAATGTGGCAATTACAGGGCTGGCCACCCCCAAGAGGAGGGTGTGCTCCTCTGGCTTTTAAAGAGCGTGCAGCACTGCACTTTGTGCTCATCCTCCAAAGCTTTTCTCTTCTCCTGAAATGGGTTTTAATGCTCTTCCATTCCAAGCATCTGTACAGACAGGAAACGCCTAGATCGTGGATTGGTTTCAGGAAACTTCAATTCTTTGAATCTCCTTTGGGTGGTACATTGCCCCACACTCTCTCCCTTCCCTCTTCTTTCCCCTCAAAGGATACTTTTTTTAGCTGAACTATCAGAGGTGGTGGAAAGGCATTGATTGCTTTGACCTTGGAGTGCTGAACAAGGGCAGAGGAGCAACAGACGCTTTGGGTTTTTTTGGGAGATTCCTCCCTGTGGAGGGGGACTGCCCCTTCAGAAGGGATGGTGGCACTGGGGACTAAGTGCTGTCAGCCCTTGGCCATGTCCTGGGTTTGTCAGGCCGTGTCATAACTGGCTTTCCTCCCCCCAGCCAGACTCTGGAGCTGGGCTGCTGCGGGACATCCAGCTGGTCAGCCAGCAGGGCCTGAGCTAACAAGGAAGGCAGGGTTTGTGGTCCAGCTCTGATCCTGCTGAAGGCACTTATGTTGCCAGTTCAAAACCCAACACTGGGGCTGATTCAGACCTGCAGGCTTTTGCTGCAGAGAATGGGGTGTTTACAAGCTAATGCCTAATCCTACGGGCAGCCTCAGAGCCACTTCTTTGGTAACTTGTAGGAAGTATTCTGTTTTGGGTTTTGTGTAAGGTGGTATAAAGCAATCCCATGCAGCTGGAGGCTGGAAGGAAGGGTGTTTTGGGGCTTTGAAGTCTCTGCTCCAGTGACAGCCGTCTTGCTGCTGCAGCAATTGATTCCATTTCTCTATTTTGTTTCTGAACACTTTAACAAAAATATTCCTTGTATTTCCTTTCTCTCTGAGGTGAGAGAATTCCTGAAAATATCAGGTCCTGATGGAACTGAGGAGCATTTCATCAGTCTCTTTCCCTGAACTGGGTTGAGTGCAGCTCGCAGAACACTTGGTCCTGGGGGCACCAGCACGGTGAGTCTGGGAGCACTCCTAGCACTGGGGCTGGGCTGCCAACACAGCGCAGGTACTGGAGGGAGATGCTGGTTGTTGGGGTGGGCTGACCCCCCCCCCCCCTTCTTTTCCCCAATGCTTCTGTGCTCTGCGTACCCACTAACAAGCTGTTTTCTGTTGGCAGAGCTGATGGCCCATCCGCCCGCGTTCTCAGATGAACCCATAGGAGCCCTTTGCTACGGGCTGCAGTGAGCTCCGCTGTATTTTGACAGCGTTTGACATTTCCCAGACAATTATTAAATCTGCCAATTGGCGATCTTTAACGCTCTCCTTCCAGCCTTCCAGCAGCGGTGCCTATAAACCTTGGTTTGCCCTTCAAAGAACTGTTAGCTGAAGCTTCTGCATCTTGTCACTTGCCAAATGCCACCAGTGAAGCTCTGCTTTCGTTGCTTTGGGCATTTACACGTTGCCTTTAATTAGGACATGCTTTTCTGGCCGGGGGCTGATTGGCAGCTCTGTGCTGACAAAGTCCAGGAGAAGAGTAGATGGTGTACTGTATTATTTGTTATACTTGAAGAAATGTTTTTTTTAGCCTAACTGTCTTCATACACATCCTTTGGGAGGAGGGATACGAGGCCTCGGAATCCAGCTTCCTTCACAAGTCTTTAAAGCATGAACTCTTAAAGGTTAAAATACCTCTGGCAATACGGATCAATACGTGGGGATTTAAGAGTGCTCTAAATTAAGCAGACAAATGAGTTAAACTGCATTTAGCTAATTCCCTGGCTGTGAATAACCCAGCCAATCCTGAGCCTCAGCTGGAGACATCCGAGGCTGTCTGGTATTTATAGCAGAGATCTCAGACTTTCTTGGACATGGTTGGTCTGCGAGTTATGGCTTTACTGACCAGAAGGTAGGAGGCACTTCTAAGTGGCCTCTTTTAGTGCAGCTCTGAGACTTTTGCTTCTGTCCTAGACTTCACAGTGGCTTTCACAGGGGTGCCATCTCAGGTCTGCTTTTTCTCCTTAGGGCACAGCTTTGTTTTGCCAAGGCTCAGTGAATTAGCACAACCTCTACCATAGATCTGTAGATGTATCCCTCTAGGAAACTATATTCTATGAGGTTACAGGGCAGTCTTAAAAATAGTTCAACCTCCCTTTAATTACTCAATAGGAAAGCAGCTGTGTGAATAGCTGAGCAGCAGCTCTGGTTGGGCATTGGTCCTGCAGTGAATGCCTGTTGTTTAATCTGAGGGGCTGCTGTAAGCAATCTCCCTGCAAACAAGAATCTTCTGAGTGACTGAGCTGAGATCTCCAGATTCCTAATCAGAGGAAAGGCTGTCCCAGCCAAATCAGAGCTGGACTCCTGATTGCATCCTGATAGAAAAGATTACTCATCCAGTGGAAAAGGGCTACTGTTTTATTGAGGGTTTTGCCATATGTTAGCTGAGCATCACTTGGCACTCAGTAGTGCTTCAGTTCTGCTTTTCAGAGCCCGTAAGCTGGGTTTGCCTGACTCTGAGGAACACTACCTGCTTTCTAATGAGGCTGAACAAGGCCAGATGCAAGGTGTTCCACTTGGATCGATGTAATCCCAGATATGTGTACAGAGTGGTATAAGAACTCGCTGAGAACGGCCCTGTGGAGAAGCACTTGAGGTCCTGGTGGATGAGAAGCTGGACATGAGCCAGCAGTGTGTGCTTGCAGCCTGGAAAGCCAACAGCATCCTGGAACACATCAGCAGAGGGGTGGCAGTGGGCAGGGAGCCCCCCCTGCCCTTGTGAGACCCCCCCCCCCCCCCCTGGATTACTGCATCCAGGCCTGGGACCTCCAGTACAGGAGGGATGTGGAGCTGTTGGAGCAGGTCCGGAGAAGGCCACGGATGTGCTCGTAGGGCTGGAGCATCTCTCCTATGAAGAAAGGCTGAGGGGTTGGGCTTGTGTAGCTTGGAGAAGAGAAAGCTCTGGGGAGACCTCATTGCTGCCTTCCTGTACTTGAGGGGAGCTTATAAGCAGGAGGGGGACTGACTTTTTACACAATCTAATCATGACAGGACAATGGGGAATGGCTTTAAACTAACAGAGAGGAGATGTAGGTTAGATGTCAGGAAGAAATCTTTTACTCTGAGGGCAGTGAGGCACTGGCAGGGGTGCCCCATTGCTGGAGGTGCCCCAGCCCATAGGTGGGGCCATCCAGGCCATGGCAGGGGTTTGGAACTGGATGATCTTAAAGGTCCCCTCCAACCTAAGCCGTTTTGTGGTATGATTCTATGATTTCTGCTTTTTCTTCCCTTGTTTGGCTCGAGTGCTTCAGGAAGCCCTTACCTTCTTTCCATTTCATCAGCCCATTTACCATCTGTTCCATCAAGTTGTCTGGAACTCAGGCATCTATTGTTTCTTGGCTGAAACCCTCTGGTTTGTATTGGTAGCTGCCCTTCTGGATGCCCATCTCTGACTTGCTCTGTTTGTTTCCTGATCTGTCAGCTGAACACAATGGGGAGGAAAAAAGTCAGTGCTACAGACAACTCCCTCCTGCCACTGCAAGGAGCAGTGGGTGGTTTTGTGATGGTATATTTTGAGAGACTGGAACTTAAAGTCCTACAGCACAGGTAAGTGACTTAAAGTGGGATTTGCCCTTTATGTTCCTGCTCCAAAGATCGCCTTTATCTTTCTGGTAAAGAAAACAAGCACAAAGACTAACCTCAACATAGAAAAATAAAAATCAAACTCGAGGAAGAGTTTGTTGCAAGAGGCACTGACATGCTGGGCCTTCTTCCTCTCACTTGGAAACACTTTGTGGTTGCAGCCAGTTCCTTCAGGGCAAGGGGGAAGGTTTGCCATGATAGTACATTGGATAAGCTAACCCATACTGTGCCTGCTGCTGCTAATTCAAGTTGTAGCTCTTCCTCTAAATAGTGGCACTTGCTGTTCTTTTACCAACTATAGGTTGTTCTTAGCTATCAGAGCCTTGATTGTTCTTCTGTGCTTCTTTGCTAGGTACATAACTTATGCCTTCTCTGCCCATCGTTCTCTGACATGCTCTATGTGCAGAGTGCTGTGCTGTCAATCCAGCTGTAGCCTTGAGGACAGACCTTAGTGCTACTGGATTGCAAGGCTATGAGGTAGAGGTAGGTATTCTATTCCATTGCAGGGCTGAAGATATTCCGCAGCCTGGAGTTTATCACTTGGTAGATATGCTATGCAAAAAGTGGATGGCTGTGTATCCTGGTGTAGCTCGCTCAGCGGTGGAGGAGCAATGAGCAAAATCCATTTGGACCACCCAGCCTTGGTCTGACTCCTGCCAGAGGTGCCCTGCATACAGTGGGCTCAGATATTCACCTTCTCCTAGCTGCAGGGCAGGGTGTAGGTTCTCAGGCAGCTCCAGACTGCAGAAATGAAGAGACAAGTTGGTGCAGTACCCAGGGCTGGTGCTGCTACCCCTGGTTTCAGCTAATGTCTGTACTGCACCTGGAGTGAGACTCAGCCTCTGTCCCTGCCCCAGCTTTCAAAAAGGTTCTTTTCCTGCTTCATGGGATCGTTGGGCCATTGCTCACATTCACAAGGTGGATGCTCTCAATGCCTTTCAGCTAAACACGGGCTTCCCTCTTTGGTACGAAGCAGCTGGCATTTTTGTCTCAGCTGATAGCTCAACAGATGGCTGCTTAAAAACAGAAAGCAATCAAAGCAGGAGACTTTCTTCTCCTTAAGGGCTGTGCTGAGGTTAGCTTCCAGAACAACGCAGGATGTGTCAGCTATGGCACAGGGTCCAAAAGGACAAACGCATGTAGCTGGAAACTTTAGAGGTAGATAGAGGCTTGTGTGACATGAAAGTTAGGGAGTTTCCATCCTGGAAGATACTTAACACTGTATGCAATCACATTTAACTTTGAAATTGGCCCTCTTTCCAGCAGGGGATGGGTTGATCGTTGGACTTAGAGGTCTTTTCCAACCTTAACGATTCTCTTGAGGAGCAGCTGTTTCAGGCTCACCTGCATTATCACCATCACGAGTGGGGTTTCTTTTGGGAAAACATCCCCAGGAGAGATTGCATTTGCTATCTGACCCTTGTTTGCATTTTGTGCCAGGTGTTTGTGCCAGAAGCCTTGAAATTGTGCTGCGGGCTCAAAGGGACGGTTAAATCAAGGAGGATGAGCACAGGATTAGTTCCCAGGGCGACAGGATGTGTGCAAGGATGTGTTATGTTCTCCGCTTTTTTTTCAGAAAACAAGCGAGCTTTGTTGTGAGCCAAGAATATCTGGATGAACGATGGGTGCTTCTGGAAGGTGATGTGCCTTCAGAGCTCTCTGCAAATGCTGCCAGTTTGTCTCCTGCCCTGCAGACGCTGCTCGTTGGAAAGGAGCAGTGCTGCTGTCCTGGAGGAATCCTCAGCACTGAGTGCGTTTCAGCTGGCTGTGCTGGTGAGACAAAAAAGGGGCAGCCCCATGTGCAGGGACCGTGCCTTGTAGGGAAGGGAGGCACGGTGTGGAAGGGCTGCTCTCTGGTGTCCTGGAGTTCAGGGCAGGGGTGGGCAGTGTGTCCAATGAGGCAGAAAAGCTTCCTGAGCAGCAGAGAGGAGCGAAGCTCAGCCCAGGGACCACAGCTGCCATCCTAGATTGTGATGTCCTGTCTGAAAGGAGGCTTGTTATCTAATCCCTCTGTCTGGGAGGGAGGGCTTGCAAGCTAGTGGAGGAGGGAGTTAAGCTCTACACACAGCTGGAGCCTTCCAGAGTCAGCCTGCAGAGCTGTCATTGCTTCTGCTGTGGAGAAGTGTTGCTCGCAGGCTGGCTCCCTGACCAGTCTCACTGCTGCCCAGATCTCCTTAAGGAGATTCATCAGCTCCCCTTGCAGCCCAGCTATCCTTGTGAAGATTTAGTGTCATTACCTTGGTTAATTCCAAATGTGTCTTTAATGAGATACTGTTAGTTAAAGGAATTCTGGTGAGACCAGCCAGGAAAAAAAGTGACTTCCAAGCAGATTTGGAAACTGCTTTCCATAGGAAAATCAAGCTTGAACAATCTTTCTATGATCAGCCCAGCAGTGTGAACCTGGCTGGGAGAAATCCGGATGCTAATTAAAGGGGCAACAGCAGCTGGGGAGGGTTAAAGAAAGGCATCTGCCTTGAGGCTGTGCTAAAGGGAAACTATAGACCTGTGTTTCTCTAAGTTTGTCAGTGGATGCCTCTAGAAGGTCTTGGTGCTTGGGCGTAATTTTAATTTACCCTGTTGTGTTTTCCTTTTCGAGGTGATGCTGCGGGCTGAAGACACCAGCTGGATGCTCAGTGCCCTTCCCTTACCCTTTTCTTCGGGGATTTTGGGTGAGTGACCGAGGCAGGCAGCTGGGCATCTCGCCCCCGACATCATATCCCAAACCTGGAGCATGACTCCTTGTGTCCCCTGTGGGGCAGGAACCTGCGTGTCGGCGGAGAAAAGTTGATGCCTGGTGAGCTTGGATCTTAATTTTCCTGCACAATACAATCAGCATCACAGCTCTGTTCAGGGCTGCAGCAAGCATGTGTTTCAGTACACTGATAAAGTCAGCGTGCTCTAAGAACGTGGACAAGATAAAGGTGTCCCAGCAATACCTATTGTTCCCATCCAGTTAGTCTGGTGAAAGGCAGCATTTTCTATGAAGAAAGCTTATTCCATATGTTGCCAAAACACCAAGCTGCTCAGGCATTACAAGGGGAGAGGGGAGATGAGCCCTGTAGCGTTCACACATGGTAAATGTGACTTGTTTGCTAGCCCTTGTGACTTTGCCTTTTCTCTAATAACTATTGCTGGGCTTGCCTCCCGAGGAAATTGAGTCCCTGTGAGATCAGTCAGGTTGCCTGGTCCCTGGCACAGCCATAATTAGATCAGTGCAAGTTTCTGACATTTGCTGTCATCCTTGGTCCGTCTTACATGCTGCATCGCCTTTGGCATGGGAGAGACTTTTTTCTGTAAGAAAGAGGGAAGAGTTTTCCACTGAGTATGGAAATAGGTATTTTTTCCTGCTGTGAGAGTTAGGAATGAAGTCCTGGGGTAGGTCTGGTGGAGGTGAAGACCCCCCAGGTGAGAAGGTGTTGTTTGGGCTTGTTTTGGCTTCTTGCTGTGGGGGAATGATTGTGATTAATTGTGATTAAACTTGTTACACCTGTCATAGGGATGTTTAGTGCCAGTGTGGTAGAACCTGCAGTGAGGTTCCCTCTCAGCTTTATCTTAGGTGAGTAATGTTTTCCTACAGTGTGACTCAAGGTGCCCAGGAAGGCCAGATTTCCAAGCTGTGGGGCCAGGAATGAAGTGGACACCTGCAGGAGGAGGGTGGTAGAAACCTGCCTTGTCTTGTGCTCTTGAATATATGACAGGAGCTGGGCCTGTGGAGGTTTACTAGAGCTCTCCAGTACCTGGACTGCAGGCCCTGCTGGAGATCCCTGCTTGTGCAATGGGACTTTGTGCTTGGGTTTGCTGGTACCTCAGAGGCAGAGGAGTGCTGGGAGGGCTTCAGACATTACAGCTGTTTCAATTGATCCACTATTTCTTGTTTCCAAGGACAGAAGCGTTCATGGATGTGCATAGTCCTCATGCATCTTTCCTGATTGGAGATGAATTTCTTCCTGATGAGAGGAGCTCTTATTCACCATGGCTTCCTCTGCTCCTTCTGCTTGTTGCCTACCTGAAATCCTCCTCATCTCCTGCTGGCCTCATTGTCCTTCCAAGAGCAGGCAATCACACTCCCACTGCAGTGGGAAGAGGGATAGGGTCAGTGGCTGATAGCTGACAGCTCCTTTTTATGTTCCCATCTGTTCCCTCTTTTTCCTTCTAATGAGATCAGGTGCTGGAGCACACTGGGAAGACTTTTCAGTGTGAGAGGAAGTCACAAATGAGGTACTTAGGTCCTTTCTGCTTTCATCTTTGCTAGTGAGAGGCTGCTCAAATCAAACCTGCATCCTCTTGAGCTGCTCCTAGAACAGATCCAATAAAAAGAAACCTAAACTGTGTAGCGAGGCTGGCAGCCCTGGATCAGGTGAGTTTGTACTGCAGTGCTGAGCCTTGCCTTGCAGAGATGCAAATCTGGCTGTTCTGAGGCTATTTTTAAAATTTTATCGTTACTATTTTTTTTTAGGTGGCTACTGTCTTGTCTTCTAAAACCTCAGCTAATTTACGTGGTCTTATCATTCTTCATTCCTTAGGGTGTTGGTGCTTCCCACACAGACCTCACAGCCTTTCTGATCCACTTTCTTTTGTGTCACAAGTGGCTCCACTCTGGTTCTGTTCTGGGGTGCTTTCCCCACTGCTTTTGGGGACACCTGTTTATGATAGTGCTGGTTTTCCGTGGGTGGGAATGTTTCTCTCAAGGAGAAACTGGAGCAGCTGTTTGGGGCTGTTTTTCATTTTTGGCTGCTTGATTTCATGGCTGCTTTGGGGACGTGTGAAGGATGGGAAGAGGTTCAAAGGAGAACTTACCGAACCCGCTTAATAATTCAGCGTGGTCAGTCTCTGTGGGGAATGAGAAGTTGCCCCCCTGATCCCACTGCCAAAATGTGATGTGGTGGAAGTTAATGTGGGGAAATAGCATAAAAAAAAAACCCTTTACAGTCCAATAATACCCCCACAGCGTAGGGCAAGTGTTCTTTTTAGGGATGCACTAGGTGCCCTGCTCAAGAATTAGTAAGCACTGGTTCAGATCCAGCCCAGGACAGCCTCCCTGTAGCTGCTCATTAACAAAAGCTCCCAGTTCATTTGGCAGAAGGCTGGCAGCTCTCGTGGTCAATGTAATGCTTGCAGGCTTCCCCAGCATCTCTGAGTGCTGTGCTGTAGGGAGCTGCACCAGCTGGCCTGACAGCAGCAAGGAAACCAGCTCTTCCTTTCAGTGCTTCACAAGTGATAAGTAAAACAAGCTACTCCCTTTGCAGCACTGCTTCTGGTGCTCTGTAGCTGCTGTAATTGCTGTAGTGGTGCCAGGTGCTCCTAAGGGCTCAGGCTGGGTTTGCCTTTTCCATGTGTCCCACTTATAACTGTAGTTTTTTTTCTTGCTTCAAATCACAGAACGAGATGTTGGTGCTTAAAAATGTTCTGCAGGAGAGAGAGGTCCTAGTCTTGGTGGCAGTGGATGACAGACTTGCTGCAGAGCCTGGGAGACCTTTTCCATGGACTCAGGACAAATCCTACCACAAATGGAGCTGCCAGGTGATGCTGGAAACTGCAAGTGTTGAGCGAGCTGGTGTAGACCAGGTTAGGCAAGAGAAGGCTTTTTTCTGGTGAAGCTAGATGAAGGAGTGATCGTGGCATCCATCCAGTATGGTCCTTGGAGCTGACTGTGGGAGCATCCTAATGGGGTATGGGTGCCCAGGTATTGCTGTGGGTAGGATGCCAAGTAGTACTCGGGTTCCTGGTGGCCAGTTTCCTCGTGGAGTTACTTCTTGGTCATGCTGCATCTCTTCCTGCCTAATCCTTGCTGAAGGAGCAGTGCTGCTTGAAGCATCTCCCCCAGCTGTGAGAGGAGGGAGTCTGGGGACAAGACTGATGTCCTCTTCCCGCAGAGGACATGCTACCTACCTGCTTGGTACCACTGTTTCTGCCCTCCAGGAGAGCAGTGGAGTAGAGATGCTCCGTGCATAGGCTTCTGTGCCTCTGGTGGGGGAGAAGACCTGGTACTCCCCAACCTGTGGTGCTAAGTGGCCCTGGATGGGGTGGAGAGCCTCCTGGCAGGGCCCTGCCAGCTGCTGGGAAGAGCCACACGTGAGGGAGGTGGGGCTGTCCACTGCTCTGCCTCGATGGTCAGAAAAGACCATGGGCACATCAGAAACTCCCCTTGAACTGTGAATAACTTCTTGAGTAGTATGTATTTATTTTCTTGTGCCTTTACCCACTGGGGCAGCTGGCTGGATTAAGTGGTTCTATGGTATGAAAGAAAACCTAGAGGGCATTGCACTTGCAGGGGCCACGGTCTTTGCTTTGTTTTGAAGAGCTGTGGAGAAAAAATAATTTACTCTTCTCAAATTTGATGGCTGCACAGGCAATGTCAGGGTCTCCGAAGTGTATATGTTTGAAATATTGTCTTGACTTTAGCAGGCAGGGAGATGAAGGCTCAGGGTTTGGAAATGAGATGGAAAATAAGCAAAAAGTGAAGAAAGGGTTGATTGCCATGGTGGGAATCAGAAGGGAGAAAAGCAAACCCAGGGCTGTGCACTGAGGTACGTATTACCAAAAAAAATCAATGTTTTCTCCTGCAATGTGGGTTTGTATTGCTGAGAGAAAAGCAGGAAATGTGGCTGAAAGGAGCCAAGTTAATTTCCCTTCTTTCTCAGAGGGGGGCAAATATGAATCCTGCTTGAACTGAAGAGGATTATTTGTGACTTCATGAAGATGCAGTTGGGTAAGTGATCTCAGTGTGGTTATTATTCAGTAGGAAATGTTTTGATGGCATAAAACGTTGCAGATGCTGTGGGCTTGGTGTGGTTAGTGCAGTAATGATGCCAGGAAAGGTGCGGTGATCCTGAGATGCCTGGTGCAGACCCACCTGGACACCCTGCTTCTGGTGTTTGTGGTGCCAGCATCATCAGGCCTCTCTAATTAGACCAGCTAATCAAGCAGTGAGGAGAAAGGGAGGCAGACCTTAGTGGAAACTCTTTCTGCTTCAAGTCAGAAACATGGGCAGCCAGATGAGATACGAGTGTGAATCAGGAATGATTTTCTGGGTCAGTCTGAATGGTAACTGTTGGGTATTGTGGCAGAAAACAGCTGTGAGCTCACGGAGCGGAGAGGGGCTTAATGAGGGAAGGGGGGCTTGGTGGTGTCTTGAGAGCAAAGAGAAGGGATGGTGGATCCTGGCGGTGAAAGGGAGCAAGGTGGGTGTGTGTAGCCAGCATTTCTCCCTTGTCCCTGGCCTGGACTTACTGCTGTGACATTTGTCCCTTTTGCAGGTGGGTCTCAGCTGGATCCTTGCAGCCTCGATGCATCACCTCTCAGCTCTCCCATGAGCCAACTTTGATTGCAAGGGGAGGATTCACATCTTATGTGTGACCTGAAACTAGTTTGAGAAACTGCTTCACTACCTTGAGCACTGGGCTGAGGAGCCTGGGGGCTGGGCTCAGCTCCTCTCTTAGCTTGCTGTGTGCCCCTCAACAGCTCTTCCTCTGCTTTCACATCTGTATCTGGGCAGAACGCTCTGAGGGGATGCTCTTAATTAAGACTTCCACAGCTCCAAGCGTGGTGAAGCCTGGGGCTTGGGTCAGAGAGCAGTGGGCTGCAGTCCTTTCCATCCTGCAGAGCCTCTTAAAGCGTGTGTGTTTGTGCAAAGTGCGGCTTCAATTTCAGGTTCATTGCAGGGTTGCCTTCTGTCTGTAGAACCACTGCTGTGGTGAAGAAGCTACAGGAGGAGCTGGCTGTGGCCTCCCTCTGCTCCGCTGTCAGCAGTGAAGGGCGATCTGGCTGATGGTGTGCATGTACAGCGACATTTCCCTGCTGTCCACTGGGCTGTCTGTTGGGGGATGCAATGTATTCATTTCCTTCCAAGTCCCTGCTAGCTAGGAAAAGTAATAATCTGCAGTGTTTACCTTCCCTGTCCTCAGAAATTAAGCAGCTTTGGCAGAACACATGTGTTTTGCAAAACGCTGGAGCCCCCCGAGGGTTTTGCGTGCAAAAGCTGAGAGAGTCGAATAAAGCCGTGTTTTGCACTGGGAGCACGCGCTCCATCACCGTGCTCTCTGCAGCAATCTTGCTGCATCAGCTGGCCCCTGCTTCCTGCCAAGGTTTGGGGTGTTGAAGGGGTGCAAAGGGAGTTGTCTGTTCTGTGGGCTGTCTGTGGGTTTTGCAGGGGTTACCCAAAACAGGGAGGGCAGCTGGGTGGCTGAAATAGTGGCTTTGGAATTGAGGTCAGTGCATAGGAAAACTCGTAGTATGTACTTTTCCCCATCCAGCGTGTTGGAGCTCCCCTATCCCAGGCTTCTTCCGTGCTGTTAACTCTGCTTTGCTTTGCAAATAATTTGTCTAGGAAGAAAAACAGCTGCTTCAACTTTGTGCAACATCTTGACAAGCCTTAATCTAATACTTAATCTAAAGCAAAATAACCAGACTATCATAGAATGGTTTGAGTTGGAAGAGACCTTAAAGACCATCTGCTCCCTCTCCTTGCAGTGAGCATGGAGACCCACAGCTCCATCAGTGCTCAGAGCCCTGTGCAGCCTGACCTTGGCTGTCTGCAGGGATGGGGAACCACCACCTCTCTGGGCAACTTTGGTATCCTTAGCACAGCATCCATCTGGGTAAGCGTGCTGGTGGTAAGTAAACTGACCCTCACCTGCAGATCTGAGGCTGGGGGGGAAGCACTGGCTGGAAAAAGCTGCAGATCACACATTCCTCTGATTCCCTGACCACAGAGCCCTGCCATTCTGTCTGTTAATGCCTTGCTCGTCCCTGTAGCAGTGTGAGGAACATAAGGGAAAGATGGATCACCCTGTAGGTAATGCAGCTCCTAGGTCAAAGCATGGTGGGATGGCAGTGTTGGGACAATGCTTGGCAGAGGGGGGTGTGATGTACTGCATAGCAGGGGTGATTATTGCAGGGATGTGAATCTTTCTTTGCTTGATCCTTTGAAGAGACTTTACAGTGAGAATCAGACATTCCATATATCTGTGTATTAGTTGTGTTCTATGCGTGTTTGTGGTGATCTGTGATGAGTAGCAGCCTTCAGAAATAAAGCCCCTGTGCCTTTGCATTAAGGAACCCTGCAAATTCACTGTAATCCCTGGGCTGTGGTGCAGGAGCATGATGCACGGGCTCCCAGGTGAAATGCATTAATGGCTGCAGTTCCAGCTATTTAAGCAGAAGCATTTTTGTCTGAGAGTGGTTGGGGAAGATGAAGCGGTGACATGTTATTTTAGATAATTATTTCACACTTCTCAGTCCCATGGCATTTGCCCAAGGCTCAGTCTGTGGTGTGGGGGACTGATTCTTAATGAAATAAGCTCATGCTCGGTACAAAGGACAAATTAATCTCTGGATGTCTGATTTGGAAATGCTCTTATTTGCCATCTTGTGTGAGTTCAGTTTTCCACTGTGGCCTTGTCAGCCACTGAATCAGTTCTGTTTCTTTAGTTGCAGGAGCATCTATGGCTTGAAATGAGGGATTCAGGCAGAATTTGGCAGGCTCTAAGCTCACTTGAGCCCCGTGTTTGACCCTGCACAAGTGCAGGGAGCAGAGGCACTCAGGTGAAATGCATCTGTTAGAGTGGGCTGCAGGGACGTGGAGCTCGGAGCCACCTGGAGCTCCACGTTGACAGCACCTGGGATGCTTTGGGTTCAGTGAAGAGCTGACAGCTGTTAGGCTGTGCTTATGGGAGAGGGCTGCGTGGTAGCTGTGGAATCATGGAATATCCCAGCTGGAAGGGCCCTGCATGGACCATCGAGTCCGACCCCTGGCTGTGTGTAGGACCGGCCAAAATTCAAACCCACGTGCTGTCCAAAGCTGCTGCTCTTAGAGCTGGCCCAGGTGATAGAGCTGGGAGAAACGCTTTGCGTTCTGCCACGTGTTTCCCTCACTGCAGCTCTGCCTTAGGATAAACACAGGGATGCACTGTGCCTGGGGGAAGTTTCCCTGCGTGCTTGTGAGCTCCTTTCTTTGAGCCTTTGCTGTTACTTTGAGAGAAGGCGTTGCTCAGCAGCTGTCTCTACCGCCTTTGCCTTTAGTTCATTACTAATAGGAATAAAGGGGGAAGCACAGCTGGGTTGTTGAGCATTGGGATGGTGAGCGTCCCATGGCCACCTCCTCCCTGGCAGCGTCCCCAAGGCAGTGACGTGGGCCCAGCTGGGCGGCCCCGTTGCTTTGGGAACAAGAAAGGCAACAGCCCGGCAGTGCTGAGCGCTGCGGTGGGGACCGGAGCGTGAGTGCATCCACGGAGTGAGGAGGGTGGTCCTGGGGGGCTGTGACCACGCTGCAGTGAGATGGTGGTAGCTGTGTCCCCTCTTTTGCCAAAGAGGGGGGTGCCGGGGGGGGGTGAGGGGGCACAGACCGCTGGGGGTGGTGAATAAACCTGTGTGGCCCCACAGATCAGTGCTCGGGGTGGGGGGTTCCTACATCCAGAGGTGCTTGGATCCCTCTGAGTAATCCACGGTGGGAAGGTAGGTGATGAAGAGTGCGGCAGATAGGGAGAGGTGGAGGCGGCTGCAAAACTCTTTTTGTCCTTTCCTGGTGCTTTGCATTGGTAGGTGGCTTCCTAAGAGGCAGTTCCTGTGTACACCTAGGGGAAATACAAGGCTTGGCTTTACTATGCACCCAGGAGGGTGCAGATCACAGGATCGTTAAGGTTGGAAAAGACCGCAAAGATCAGTCCAACCCCAACCCACTGTGCCCACTGACCGTGTCTCTTGGTGCCACATCTCTGTGGTTCTTGCACACCTCCAGGGTGTTTCCTCTGGGCAAGGCCTGGAGCCTCTGTCCCTTGTCCGTGGACAGGAATCACTGAAGCTGAGGATTTGGCACAAGGCTCAGTCCAGCCAAGCTGGGGTTGAGGGGAGTTATTCCTCTGCCCTTAGTCACCGACTCCTCTCCAGTTTGGCATCTTTGAGTTGAATTCACGCTTGTGCTCTTCCAAAGATGAAAGCAGCACGGTGAGAGCTGGGTATGAATATATACAGAGCTCTATTTCATGGGAAAGCTTTTGAAGAAAGATCAGAACAACTCAGAAGCTGGCAGGACTGGAACTTCTGGTGCCACTCAGCGGATGCCTGGTCCCTTGGGGTCACTGGTCAGAGTGCATCCTGCAGCCTGTGCTGCAAACTGGAGCTGCAGAAGCCAAGGTGGTTCAGACAAGGAGACTGCATCTTCCAGGGATGCTGGTAGTTTACCTTCTTCCTGCTTGGGTATGCAGTTAGCTGGTGGATTTGTTAATTAGTGCCCATCAGAACTGTGGCTACGTGCTGGAAGCCCCCAGGGAACACTGAGTTGTTTCAGTTCACATTAGCTGTTATAGGATAGTGTGAGTTGTGTGCCCAGCATGTGCTCAAGGGTAAGAAATCACACATGGACGCAACCTAGTGTCCACAGGATTAGTTCTGTGATTTCCAGGAGCTTGGGATCGGGTCCTGGCAGTAGCTAAACACCGGTGCTGCTTTGCTGACTCTGGATTTGCTGTTACAGAGGCAGCCACGTAGGGCTGCAGGCCTGGACATCCATTAGTAGTCCTTTGGTTTCTGCTGCTTCATCCCAAAGCCATCAGCTGCTTGGAAGCCCCGGTGCGTTACAAAGCAAAACACAATGTGTTCGTGTGCCAAAAGATATGTAAGCAAAAAGGGAGAGCTGGTGCAAGCTGCAAAGTCAGGGTGCTGGTAGAGGCAGCTAGAAGGACAAACAACACTGTAAGTGCTGGAGGCAAGAGCTGCAGTTGTAAATGGTAATATATGGAGCTGGGGAGCCTCCAGAAGACCTTGGAGAGGAGTTTGGGCCACCTAACGGCCAGCTGAGAGCTGAAGTTTAGTCAAATGGGAGGCATAATACCAGCCTGCTATTAATTATCTCAGCCGTGGTAGAGCTTCTGTGATAAATTGCAGGGTGACTGTACCTAAGTGATAAAATATGGAGGGAGTGGAATGTAAAGGTGGCAGGTGAGGCTTCCTGGGTAGCGTGACTTGATTTAGAAAGCACTCAGCCACTTAGCAGTGGGCTGGAGGAGCAAGAGATTAGTCCTGGAAGCTCTGCTTCTCATTTCTTGGCTTTCTTGAGGTGCTGTTTGTATGGTAATTATGGCTAAGCAGGCGGTTTCTAGGCAAGAAATGTGATCTTGCTACTTAAGCCTGAATGGGGCAAGATGATTTAGATGAACAGAATTGTTCAATAGCATCCTGATTCTCAGTTTTAACGGATCTCCTGTCTCGCTCTCCCAGCAAAGCGTAATAGAAAGGCCAATTATCCAATTACTCTAGAGAGATGCTTTGTCTTTGCAGAAGGAAGGAGAAGGAAGATTTACAGTGTATACCGAAGGAGAATTCAGCCACAGATGGGTCTGTGCTACAAGAAGAGCTGGGTTCCATGTACTGCAGTGTGGAGCGTGCCGATGTGCAGGAGCAGGGAGGGCTCCCAGCCTGCAGTCACAGCATGTACAGATGCGAAACTGCCTTCCTACTAACCCCTCTCTTATTCCTTAATGTCTAAAGAAATTTGTTATCTGTTTCTCATTTGGTTTGACTTCACGTGCTGGACATGTGCACAAAGCCCTGCCTTCTGCCTGCAGATCCGTGTGGATAGTTTGGCTGTGTGACCCCAGCCTAGGTCATGAGCCGAGCACTGACCAGAGGTTGACGCTTGCTTTTATTGACCCCCCCAGTGCAGCTCATGGCCACAAAGGCTCACCTGGGAGCAAGGAGATGCTCTGCAGACCGTTCTTTGTTGCAAGGACTCACTTGAGCAGCTGTGAGCCCACATCATGCAGCTAACCCTTTTCCTTCCCTCTGAAGACGATCCTGATCTTTGATTGTGAGGAAACAGGCATCCAAGCAGAAAGTTGCCTTGGTCTCCTGAATCCGGAGCTCATCTCCTGGTTGATGCTCCGTGCGTTTAACGAGGATGATTCTTTCATTCCTTCTCCCCTGGGCACGCTGTGGCCATTTCAGTGATTTATTTGCCATGGCCTAAAACTTGGGAGCAAAGCACCCATGCAAGTCAGGGCTCTGTAGCAGTTGCTGGTGCTAACTCACGCTCTTACCCAGCAGCACTGAGGAATTTGGCTTCCTGGCAGAGCAGGAAGGTTTGGGCTGGAAACAGGAGAAATAGGTGGTGAGTTCAATAGTAGGAGTGAAACCAAGTGTGGAGCTGGGTCACTGAGGTCAATGACAGCTGATGGAGCATGAAGGCTGGCTCCAGGTGTGCCGTTTGCCTGCAGTAGGCAGCAATCACATCTGTGCTGAGGCTCCAACATTGCTTTGGGAGCTGCTGGGAAGAAGCACAAGGTGCTTGCGAGTGCATCTCCGGCCAGGTGTGAGAGGCTTGATGGCGTCCACCGTGACATCTGTCTCTGAGTTCTGCCTCCTGAGATGAAACTGTAAGCATGGGTGCTGCTCCCCCTGGCCTTACAGCACATCTGTTGGTGCCTTGAGCACATGAAGCTGTCACATCTGGGGCTCCTTTGCCCTGGCTCTTGGGTTTGTGTCCGGGCACTAGGTGGGAGATGTTCTGGCATGACTTTCTTCACTTATTTCCAGGGCTGAGGTCTCCTGACTCCCAAATATGTTGGCTTTCAAGCTGAGAGTTCCTTGTTCCCTCCCAAACAGATGCGATGCTTTGGTTCGCCTGGGGCTGAGCGCCTCACAAAAAGCTGTTCTTCACACCATGCACTGTACCAAAAACGCATGAAGCTCCCTGGAGCTGAGATCCTCCTGTAAGATGGGTGGCTTTGTCTGGTGCACCTATGGGTGCCGTTGTTTGGAACAAGCTCATCAGAGAGGCATTCAGCAGGTGCAGCAGGAGAGGACAGCCCCAGGGCATGGCCATCGCTGCAGCAACGAGGTGCTCTGCCTTTTGCTCGGGGCCCTCCCTGGGTGAACAAAATGGAAGATAAATCCTTGCTTTTGTAAGCCAGCATGGAAACTTTGCCTTTCCTCTTAAAGAAATGATTACCTTGGCCGTGGCATCTGAATTCGTTTGTCTGCTGTTCCAGCAACATTAACAAATGCTGCTCGGAGGCGTGCTTTCTGACGCTGCCACAATCACTCACTGCGGAGTGAGATGTTTAAGAAATAGATGGGCTGTGATGATTTGCAAGGCTGTAATTTTTATTTGGGTGACACTGCAAACCACGCCGCTCAGGTCCCGCCACTGGGACGCTGAGGAAGTCTAAGGCAGAAGGCAATCTCTGCTCCAACCTGGAGCTGAAGAAATCCCAAAGCCACAAATGCTTGAGCGCACATCTGTGTTTATGGTGTGGGACTGGTGAAGGCAGTGAAACCCTAACTTCGGGGCTGGGTCGGTGTGCCCTCCCTGGCGTATTACTCACAGGGTGCTGAGCGTGGTTTTGTTGCTATGTGTCCTCATCCCTCGTGGTGTTTTCTGCTTTGCGGAGCCAGTGCAGCTGCCAGGAGGAAGGCTGGGCTGTAACAGAGGGCTGTGGGGAGGGGCACCCAGGCAGCCCAACGTCCAAGCCCTGTCGGTTGCCCTCCAGCTTCCGTTGGGCTCCATGTCATCCCAACGGTTCCCTGCCCTGCTCCTGTCCCACTGACTCATCCAGAGCCACTGGGGCCGTTCTGGCAGCAGGACTGGGCACTGCACAAAGTGAATCCTGCCCGAGGAGCACTAATTACCTGTCCTAAGGTAGGGTCTGTTGGTGGGGGGACTAACGGCTGTGTGATGCTCAGCAGGAGTTAACTGACCTATGAGCACGTTGGGGGGAGATGGAAGGCTGTCAGGGAGTTATGAAGTTGCTGTGCAGCTTGCAGTAGTGGCAGAGACTTCTGGCTTAGCTATGGGTTAGAGGAAGCCTTGGGGGAGAGTGAAAACCGAGGTGCCAGGAGCAGAGGCATCACCTTTGGACCAGCAGACCTGGAGCATGAAGGGATTGCAATCCTCGTGTTTCTGACTGTTTGCAGCCCCCCACCAAGCCTCAGTGGGGTCGTGGCTTCCTTCTGTCCAGTGGGGCTGGTTTCCTTCGTTCTGCTCATCTCCTCCTGATCCTGGAGCTCAGCGAGGCCCTGGACTGCAGCTGTGCCCTGCTGAAGGTGGGGGAAATGGGATGGGGGATGGAAATAGACGTCGTGGGCATGATGAACAGGATTAATTTCGAGCGCAGTTAAATTACAGCTAGAAAATTGTAACAAATAATCCAGTTATTCTCAAGACCTGGTAATAAAGTGCAGAAATCCAGATTAATGTTGTATCATCCCCATTACATTTCTCTTGGAAAAAAAAAAATAGTTATTTCCAGCTTGAAATCCTGTCTCTTGCTGTAGCATGTCCTTGTGCCTGCAGGATGGGGCTGTGCTCCATTGTTTCTCCCATAAGAACAGAGGGAAACTGCCACCATGTATGCCTGTCTGTGCCTTTGGGGTCAAGGACTGTCCTTTATTCCTGTGCTTGTCCTTTCCTGGCACTGCATGGAGAGTCTGGTACCACAAATGTGTAGAGCACTGCCTGGGGAGTGAAGGAATGAAGTGATGAGCTTCCTGGGGATGCTTATGGAGGACTCATCAGTGGCCCTGCTTTCACATGTTACGTTTACATTTGAACTCGTTGCTCATGTTCTTTAAAGGGTTTCATGCTCTCACTGCTGTTACAGCCTCTATGATGCCCATAGGGAGCTTTGAGTTTGGGTGTTAATAAGGGGAAATGAGGGCCCTTGTTCTCCATGGAGAGATGCTCTTGGGCACCGGGGTAATTTCATGCCTGGAAGGAATCGTATTTGCTGGATAATTTTTGTAGCTTAAACCAACCAAATTAGCCTTGAGAAATGATAATTCCTCATCAGAGTATTGAACTCGATGCTCTGTTCATCAGAAGCATCTCAAGGCTCCTGACACAAAGGGTAGAAACTTGGCTGGCAAGGCAAGAAAGGTGGTGTGCTGTTATCAGTGCTCAAGGAATCATGATCCCAAGGGGCTTTGAGGCTTTTGGCAATGATCTGAGCACCTGGGCAGAAAGTTGTACCAGGTTGGCACTGCTGTCTTGCTTCCTCCTGTGCCAAGTGCATGGGCACGCTCCTGTCCAGGCACCCGACTGCAACCTGGATGCCAATCTTGGTGTGTCAGCGCAGGCACTGAGACCTTACAGTCCAAGTTCTCTTCTGGATTTTAAAAGTCCCATTGCTGCTTTTTGCAGGTTGGCTGAGACATGGCTACCAGCAAGCTCCATCAGTCCACGGGATCCTCCAAAAGCCCCGATGGGTTCCGGAAGAAAGTGGTGGCACCTTGTAACCCAAAGCTGGTCACTGAGGCAGAGGAGCCTGTAACAGTAAGTACCAACTGTGTCCAGGTGGGAGCTCTTAAGGTTGGAAACTTCCCTGTATCCATCCTCCATTTCCCCTCCTTGCTGCCATGTTTCCCTGTTGGAGATGGCTGTCGTGGTGCCTTGGGGACAGGCTGTGTGTTGCTTTAAGGAAAGTCTAGGCTCTTGCCTTGTGTGCACGGCTGAGCTGAGCCTATGAGGCGTTGCACAAGGACAGCTGGAGCTCCAGCACGTGTTCCTTTCTGTCTCCTTGCGGCAGGGACACCTCCAGCCACAAGCTCTGGTGGTACCTGCAGCTGCTGAGCTGCAAACACTCTGCCTGAGGGCTTGGCATGACATGGCCAAGAAGAACTCCAAAACAGTTCTCATCCTGGTTTTGAGCATGCTGCAACGGAGCGAGGCCAGTCCCTCTTCCTCATCCCCAAATGTCCCCTCTGCTGACTGGAGCTGACCTGATGCTGAGCCTCTGCTGAGGAGACATCCGTGCAGACCTCTGCATAGGGTCTGCAAGGCCAGCCCGGAGAAAACGAGCAGTTAGAACAAGGTGAATGAGGGCTTGGAGCCTCAGCTCGGTCCTGGCACAGCACGGCTCTCCTGCGACTCGCCCAGCGGTGACATCTCTGCACGCGAACGCATTGTGCAGAGCTGGGGACTTGGGACAGCTCCTCCCCGCTCTCCTCAAAGGTCACCGGCTCCATGCAGCAAAACTAAAGAGGAAACAAATGCCCAAAGAGCAGAAATCCCCAAACATGTCACTTCGAATCACGGAGGAGAGGCTAATGGGACAGAGCCGCTCTGCTGGAGCATGTGTATTCCGCTCTATATAATTAATTTACTGGCGATAAATATTTCAGCAGGTAACTTCCAGGACTGTCCTAGTGGCTGCAGTCATAAATGATTCATTGGCGGGGCTTGAACAAGAAAAGCCTTTCAGGAGGAAGGCCTTTCTGCAGCCCTGGCTGGGTTTTGCCTTGCAGCTGACTCCTTCTGCCTTCCTGAAGGAGATGTCCCTCACCACGGAGCAGAGGCTGGCCAGCACTCACAGCACGCGGCGGCCCCGTGTTATCCAGCTCCTGGACATGAGTGACACCTCCCATCAAAAGGTAGCGTGTTCCTGCCCTTCGCCTTGCTGTGTTTAACAGGACGTTTCAGGAGCACGTGTGGCAGGCTCGCCCCCAGCTTCTCTCAGTAGCAGGGTGAGAAGGTCCTGCTGTTCTCTGGAAGCGCGGGTGGTGCTGGAGTTCCTCGTGCTGAGGGAAAGGCAAAATGCTTTTGCACCGCTGGGATCTTTTAAATGCTGAAGCCAATAGAAATAAACTGCTGGAATCAGTGGGTTCTGCTGGAGCTTAGCTACTATTCCTGAAGCATGGTATGGGGGAAGGATGGAGCAGGGCACAAGTTGCCTTCTTCCATCCTCACCCGCTAATGGGGATTAGCGCCATGGCTCCACTTGCTGGTGGCAGCGTGGGCCCTTGAAGGCTGGGTGCCCTATGGCAATGACTCAAGATTGATTAACAGACATTATTTCCTTAATGCCTTGGGTTGGGACACCTATAGGGTGTCAGATTTGCCAGCTGTGTGGTCCTGCTAGGTAGCTGCCCCTGGCAGAGTGAGCAGATATGCTTTATCCTAAAGGATTGCTCAGTGCGTAACACAAGGTAGGTTGCTGAGCAGGAATTTGCCTGTAACAGTTTGGGGGAGGGTTGCCCTGCACGGCGCAGGAGTTGGGAGCGCATTGGATGAGTGCCCGGTGCATAAAATAATTCATCCCTCTACATACAGCTCATGGGAGAAGGAGATGCCAGATCCAGTCTTGCTCAAGTTGTCTAGTAACACTTGACAAGAGGTGAACCTTACCACCAGCCAGCGCTCACCCCACTTGCCGTTGTCCTACAGCATTGCCTTCTTTTTGGCCTTCCCTCCTATGGCACCATTCTGTGCTTGCTGGTTTCTGTGCTCCACATCCAAATGAGATATCTGGGGACCTGTGGGGCTCAATCTCTGTCTCAGAGTAAAGCTCATCCCAAGTGTTGGCCTTGGAGCCCCACACAAACTCTTGGGCTTCAGTTCCTCCCTGAGTGCTCGTGGCTCTTCTGATGAGCCCTTTGGCACTGTGTGACCTCATTGGCTCCTCTCACTGCTGCCTTGTATCTCCAGTTCTCCTCAGTTGACCTGGATCAGACCTTGTTCCAGCCTTTCCCATCCGAGGTGGTGTTCCAGAGTTACGTCCCCTGCGAGGTCTATGAGGTACCCCTGGTTCTGAGGAACAACGACGTGGTAAGTGCCGGGCTGCGTGGCTTTAACACTGTGCTAGGAGAGGAGAGTGGCGTAGTACAAGTGAAACACAGCATGCCACGTCTGAAATGAAGTGTCTCACCTTCTTCTTTGCACAAGGATGTGGGAGATATTCCTGTGATATTAGGGTTTTTCCCACTGGTTTTGACCATGCATGGGTGGGTTCTAACCCAAAGGAGCTTTCTGGGACAGCATCCTTCCTCTTGAAAGCTCTGGACAGATGGGCATGTTGAGGACTGCACAGTTCTTACCTGCCTTGATTGTGCTTCATCTCCAGAGCTACATTTTTTAGGCTCCTGCTAAGCTTAATTTGGTTGTGCTCAGGCTTTTCTAAGATAATGTGGCTTTCTGCTTTCCCTTTGGAGAACCACAGCGTGCCCAGTGTAATGGGCTTTTGAAGATCTCTGCCTTTACTTGAAATAATTTTGTGAGCGTTTTGAGATTTCCCAAGGAAGTCAAGAAGGGAAAAGTTGAAAAATGACAGCAATTTTGCTTCCAGTTTAAAGAGGAAAATTGAGACCTTTTCAGATTCAGCAGGGGAAACGTTTGCTCAAATGAGGCATGTGCCAAGAGTGAGCTGGTGGGAGCAGACAGGAGGGAGAAAAGGAGCCGAGCTGGGAAGTACTCTGGGGAGAGCATCGTGCATGCAAGGGTTTCTGTTGGCACGTAGGAATTAGCATACTGGAAGCAGAGGAAGGTCAGAAAGACATTATCAAAGATACGGCTCTGGCATAGAGGCGTGTAGAATCATGGAATCCTTAAGGTTGGAAAAGACCTCTCAGATCCCCAAGTCCAACCCCAGCCCACCCCACCACGTCCCTCAGTGCCACATCCCCATGGCTCTTGGACTCCCCCAGGGACGGTGACTCCCCCACCTACCTGGGCAGCTGTGCCAGTGCCTCACCCCTCTGTCAGAGAAGAAATTGTTCCTAATATCCAGTCTTCCCTGGCACATCTTCAGACTATTGCCTCTCATCGTATACGAGCAGTGGGACGTATGTATAGGAAGAGGAAAGTGGGTGGGTGGAGCTCTCTCCAGTTCTACCTGCTGGGCATACACAGGTGGACAGAAAGCTCTTGGGATGTGTAGTAGGTCGAGGAGCAGCAAGAGGGAGCCAAGTATATCCTACGACAACAGGTTGGAAATGGAAGGCAAGATGGATGCAGTGTAGTGTCTCAGTTATTCCTAGGGAGCTCTGCTGTGTTCCTTGTCTAGCATTTAGCTTGGGAATGTTGAAAAGATGCAGCAGGAGCACCCAAGGAATAACATTTGTACAGTCTGCATGGACCCTTTGGGTAGAAATCTCCTTTTCTGTTTAAGACTTGCCTCAGTCTCTCTTTTGCTACAGCTTCATTTCCACCAAGTCTTTTGGCTTCAGCTGCTCCCTTATGCACGTGGCACTCCATAATGTTTGTCTTTGCCAGGTGCCAGCCAACAGGCAAGCAGTTCATTTGCTCTATTCATGCTTCCTCAAGTGGAAAAGAACATCTGCATCAACATATCTGCCATTCCCAGTAAAAAATAATAAACTCGTACAGCTGCACCCTGGGATTTGTATGCCCAACAAGGGGGAGACAATGTGTGAATTGTTAATTTTTTTTCCAGAATGAATTAGTTTTTGAAGCCAGTAGGACCTCAGCTATTGGACAGCACTGATGTAAAAGTAAGATCAGCTCTGAGGAAAATCCTTGGCATATTTTAGTATATGGAGATAATAATCCCAAGAGGGGTTGTTATATTCTCATTTAGTTGGCTCTTGGTTGTGTGTTCTCTCATAAAGTTTTCTCCCAGTTTCCCAGATCCCTCTGAATCATACTGACTTATATTGCACAGTAGCTTGGGGTTGTCTGCTCCATAAAATCTCATGAAGTATGTTGCAGATAGAGGCTCTGTGATGATTCAGACGCAGAAGGGCTTTGATGTATACACTGCTCACGTCTCTTGTGAAGTTGCTTTTCTGCCTTCAGGCTGCTCCTTTCTCCCTTCTGAGGTGCTGCGGGTGGCTTTTTCTGAAGGTGTTCATCTTCAAGGGGACTCAGCGACCAACATGTCTGTTGTGTGCAGTGGGTGGGTTCGTTGACTGGTGAAGCTGCCCGTTGGCTGAAATGGCCTGCTGGAGGCTTTGAGGAGAGACTCGGAGCTCTGGGGTTGGTATCTGTGCACCTGGAAACACCAGCTTGCTCGTCTGGGGCTGAGACTGGCTTTTAATGACCAACCCACACAGTTGAGTCAGTGCTGGTCACAAATCTCAAGGCAGAAAATTCCTTTGAAGCCCATAATTGGTATGCACAGCCCACAGCCTAGGGGATAGAAGGCAAGGGTAGTCCAGCTCTCCACCATTTTGGTGAATTGGCTGCTCTCATCTTCTAGGTCAACTTTCCTGCATGGAGTGTCGTGCTCTCTTGCTTCTTCACAACCCCTTTTTAACAGCTCTTAGCTACCTCCTTTTTCTTCTGGGGTTGTCTCTGTCTTCCTACATTCTGCACTTTGCTCTTGGTTGTATTCCCAGTATGTGTGTACCTCTGGGGCTAAAAATGCTTTGCAAAAGCAATTGAGGAAAGGTGTAACCTGCACTGGGTCATGTCTTTGCAACCTAGGTAGAAATGGAGAAAAAATCCAATGCCTCCATGTCTTCCCTGCAGGTTCCTCGGCTGGTGAAGGTCATCTTGGAGAACTCGCCTTACTTCAAGCTGATCAGCCCTGGTGACGTGAGCCGTAAAGTAGCGCCTGGCATGCCTTCAACTTTCCGCATCCTTTTCACCCCTGAGGAGAACAAGGTGAGACCAGAGGTCACAGGAGGTTGATGCCTTTGATTGGTGTCAAATTCCAATCCCTCAGGGCTGGATTTGAACACAAGGGTGAGGTGTGGCTTTTGGGGAACAGCCCTGATTTCAGTGGGGTTGTTCTGGATCCAGAGCTGGGGGTAACTCTTTGACCAGGGCAAAGAGTGTGCCCTCATAGGCTGGAGGCTCTTGTTTCAGACTTTGATGCTTCGTGCATCTCATAAAATCATCTGTCATAGAGGCATAGAGAATCATAGAATCATCAAGGTTGGAAAAGACATCTAAGATCTCCAGCTCCAACCCCAGCCCACCCTCACTGTGCCCACTAACCGTGTCCTTCAGTGCCACATCACTACAGTTCTTGAGCACCTCTAGGGATGGTGATGCCTCACCTCCCTGGGCAGCTGTGCCAGTGCATCACCGCTCTTTTGGAGAAGAAATTGTTCCTAATATCCAACCTGGATGTTTAATACAACGTCTGTTGGGTTCAGGGGTGGGAATCTCCACTTTTTGTGGTGGGGTGACCTTCCAGGGAGGATGCACACAAGAGTAGGAAAACAAAGAAAATGGCAGGGGGGAGTGTTGATATGTTGTCTTTCTCTTCTAAGAGAGGGGTTTAATTATTATGGAAAATGCTACAGGAACAAATAGATCCAGAGAGAGCTTCTCTCTCTCATCTGGCAGCCACTTCCCTGCCTCACCCAGGGCTGGAGCAAAGATGGTGCTCATTCATCCCTTCTGCTACCCAGCTTTGCAGCTGTGCCATCCTCAGGGATGCTTGGCCATGATCCAGCTGTGAGCCTGGGTGGGAGGAAGCTCTGCATGTGGCTGAGCCAGCCTGGCACAGACTGTGGACATTCCTCACCCAGCAGGAGGTTGGTGCGATGCAAAGGACAAAGCACACATAGGATTAAATGGGCAGACTCCATCTGCCCTGTTCTTGTATGTAGAGATGTCCCAAACTTGCAGGTTGTGATCTTGGTGTGGCTGTGTCCTTGTGCATGTTATCGTGGCGATGGCTATCTCAGTGGGCTCCCATTCCATGCCACCATGTGCATTTCTGCACCAGGACAGAGGTACAGAGTATCTCTTTGGGCGTGGGTGCTTTCTCTTCTTTTATTCACTTGATTCTGATTTAATGTAATACTTTGTCCCTTTCTCAAACAGCGGATAGAGAAAACTAAAGAGGAAATGCCCTGTGGTCCCTAGCTCCCCATGCCTGGGGAATAATCTGTTCCTTTGGAGGGTCTGAGAAATTATTTAACATCATTAATATTTAGGGTAAAAATTGGGTGGTTTGGAGAACTGCCCTAGGCCAACCTAAGAGCATAATCTCGCTGATGTAGGCTTTGCAAAGTACGCTGGTGACTCTAAAATGTGATTTATCTGTACTAATTACTGACTGTCCATTTTTTGGGGGTGGAAGAGGAAAATTTGGTGCCCACAGAGGGCAAAGTGCCACTCTTCAAGGTTAGAGAGTCAGCAGGGCTACATGGGAGCATCACCAGAAGCAGAGGGAGAACTCAGAGAGCATGAGGGACCAATGCTTTGGTAATGCATCGGTAGCGTGGTCAGGAGATCTTCCCCCTGGATGTGACCCTGCTGGAGAAGGGTGGCACTTGGTGGTCCTAGGGGTCCCTGCCAACCCCAGGCACTCCAACTGTGCACCTCTGCTGCCTCTTGAATGCTCTGTGACCCAATGGATGACACAGAGAATTGGGATGTAGGCACCAACCCCTCCAACTGTAGGATCGGTTTGGGGGGTTTCTTGCTTTGGCTCTCATTGCTAATTCATGGGAGTGAAGCATGGAGCTGGGCTGTGCTGAGCCCTAAATAAGAGGAGCACACAAGTGGTTTGTGGCCAAAATGCCACGTGCCACGTAAACCCTTTCTGGAAAATAAGCAGCTCCGTGCTGCCTCACAGCCATCTGGTAGCGTGCCACATGGCTGGGCTGTCAAAGCCAGCGCGCAGCCGACACGTCTTGTGTATTGGCACCCACATTATAAATACAAACTGCTAATTCTTCTGCTGGGCAACATTTCCAATTAGTTGCTCTCGCCGCCTCTGATTTATACGTCCCCGTGTTCTGGTTTCAGCCATGCAGCGTGGGTGCACTCGCTCCACGTGTCCTGCCGTTACGGGTTGCAGAGCAAACAAGCAGTGGGCAGGAATATGCATCATGTCCTTCAGCTTTGTTATAGATTATCTGAAAGGAAGGAGGCAAGAAGTGCCCAGAAACATAGCACAGCTTAATCAGTTTTGTTTTGTTTTGTTTTGTTTTGTTTTTCCTTGCTCTTTTTGCTGTAGCAATACAGTGTTTGCAGGCAATGTGAGTTCAGTCTGAGGTTTGCAAAATTCATTCCTGATGCTCAGCGGAGACTGCATTAATGCTCATTGATAATATGAAATATGACAGGACATTGAGTTATTGCGTTACCGAAATTAACTCCCTGAAAATTCAGGCCAGCCCTGCTAGAGGTGTTCCGCTTTTCCAAGTGCACTTCTGAGAACACTTGTAGGGGGAGGGCAGGGACAGAAGATCGAGGCAGTGAACCTGGGACAAAGGGACCTGTTTGGAACCATCTTGTGAGCTGGTGGCTGAGGAAGGGAGTGGAAGGGGAAGCCATCCTCCTGCGATGCTGTCATCACACTCCAGCCTCTCCTCTTATTTACTGGCCCTTGATGGTACTGTGGTTCCAGCAGGGAGCTTCCCTTATAGACTTCCCAAATGACCTCATCCTACAGGACGTTCTGGCTTTCCAATTGTCTGCTGCAAGGAATTCAGCAAAGCATTTACCAGTTAAGCAGCTCGGCTGACACCTGAGTTTCCTGGTTTATTGGGCAGTTAATTACTGTCATGCTGACATCAACTTTAATGTGAGTGTGAGTTTGCAGCGAGCCTGGAATGACATCTCTGATGCGAGCAGTCGCTTTAATTTCAGTGGGCACTAATGCAAATACTACCAGCAGTCATATTTTGAAGGCTGGCGCTTGTAACTTATTGCTTGTCAAAGGTGAGTAAGGGAAAAGGCAGCATTGTGCAGTGATTCCTATTTTCCCTGAGACAGAGGAGTCATATGAAGGATGAGGTCATATTTTTGTGAAAATCTATAGCCTACAGCTGGCTCTAAACAACCTTTAAAGCATGTAAGTGATGCAACCTCTCCCTCTCCCAGGCATGTTTGTTTAGAAAACTGCTTTTAAACGGTCTGCTGGGGGTTTGCAGTTGCAAAGATTGGTTTTGGCGATACCCCTGGACCGTAACCGAGCGCACAGCGAGGTTGCTGTCCTGGCAACACGGCGAAGGATTGCAGCTGTCATTTCCCTCTCTCTGCAGCAGACCCCGTGCTGCGCAGTGTGAGCAGCCCCAGTGCTTGTGCACGGTGCCCTGTGCTTTGGGATTTCAGCTGGGGCAGGTATTAATTCCTTGGGCTCTCACTGACGCGGCTGCTGATCCGCTCCCTCCTTTGCAATAGCGACTTGAAAATGAGTTCTCGTTATTTCCCTCCAGTAGCTCCAGTTGCTGAAGTTTCTTTCCTCCTTATCCTGCTGCTGATCTGAACTCCCCGTGTCCTCCTCTGTCTACTTGGCATCTGCAGGGCAGAGATAAGGAAAGACGTCATGCCAAGGCTTAACGAGGCGTGAGGCTTTCAGCCAGATTCACAATGCCCACGTTACAGTAGGGTGGCCAAAACAACAACAACAAGAAGTAAATTGCTTTTTTCATTTCCTAATGTGTTTTCTGAGGATCTGAACGGTCCAGAACAAGAAATACTGAGGCAACAGGTGATTTGAATTCACAGGAGCTGCCCTTCTCTTTTATTTTAGAGGACTTAGGCCATGAGATTGAGAACCAAATTGCTAATTCAGAAAGACTCACCGAAGATGAAACTCTCTTGAAACGCAGTATTCAATTCTGTAGGCATTGCTGCAGTTCCCTTCCTGGCGTTTTACCTTCTAAAGATGAGAAACCAAAACCCTCCTGTGGTTTCCAATATGAATTTGAGATGGATCTAGAAAACAAGACCTTTCTTTATTCCTTTTTACGTCTTGGATGCAGTGGCATCTGTTACTGCAACCCTAACTGCAGCAGAGCAGGTGGTGAGCGCACTGGGACAGCGGGTGCTGCTGGGGCCAGGTTCCAGCCCAGTCCTGGGCCTCAATGCCCTGCCAGGCTCCAGGAGCTCGGGATGGGCAAGGGAGCCTGGGCACAAAGGAGTTTGAATGGGTTCTGTCTAAGGAAGCTTGATGCTAAGTGCAATTCCTACAGTAGTTTTGTACTATTGTGTACTTGGAGCAGCAAGGAAAGAATCTCGGGAGAGTCCAAAGCACCCAGGGAAAAGGATCAGAACAGCAAGAAAGCAATGAGAGACGAAGCTTTTATTGACCTGGCCATAACCTGGGGGTGGTTGCGGTGGGGCAAGGCAGTGCCTCCAGCTGGTGCTGTCCTTGGTGCTGCCCCGCTGTGCGCATGGAGATCCATCTGCTTGGCCCTGTGATGATGTGATTGGATTCTCCTTCCCACTGCTGAATGGCAGGCAGCTGGGATAGGGGTCAGGCTTCTGGCTGAGCTAAAGTCTTGAGACGCTGGCTATAGCAGAGATGGATGTTCATTGCACTGCCACAGGTAGGCACGCCCACCAGGCACCAAGGCACTTATTCCAGAGGAGCTCCGTGAGAGATGTGACTAAGGCATCAGCCATGCCAGCATATGCAGCAGAGAGGAAGCAGAGCTATCTTTGCATCCTCTGAGGCTAGGATGAGATGTGAAAGGAAACAGACATCAGACACAAAGGAGAACTTTGTAAGACTGGGATATGATGGGAACGAGCTGTTGGGGCTGGGTGGGAGTTGTTGGTGCTAAAAGTGCTGTCGTTGTTCTCAGGTACAGTTTGGGTATAGGGCTGAACCACGTTTGAGGTGGGAAGATGGACCAGGTGGGCTTTTAAGGGGGGGGTGGTGTCCCAGGCTTTGTCATTAGTGACTCTATTAGGGTGGTGATGGGGAACAAACACCCCACTCACCAACCTGCCACTGAAATAGGTGTTGTGTCCAGCTTGTTAAGTCCTTCATCCTAATCTGGCTGTGAATTGTGTGTGTGGCCAGGTCCTTTTGAAGATGCACCTGAGCAGCCCTTGCCAAGCCTCAAGCAGCCACGTCACTGCATGGCTGGGCTTAGCAGTTGTAACTGGGTTACTTGCTGTGCTTTGGAGCTCAGAGCAGGTTCTTGTTCATGCTTTAGCCCCTCCTGTGAAATCATTACGTTGGTTGTTCAGAACCCAGCTATCAGGTAACTTTGTCTTCCCGTGGCATGAAGCTGGCTGTCAGCTCACTGGGAAAGCGAGCGAAGCAATGGAGCTGCTTCCTCTTGGCAAACTAACAAGCCTCTACCAGTTGTTCTCCTGGAATTAGAAGTCATTAAATAAAAAGTACTACTGCATTATTGAATGAACGTGTAGCAAACAGTGGCTTTCCTTCTGCAATGGCACTAACTGCATTCCTGCTGATCCCACTTCCTTTCCGCAGGACTACTTCCACCAGCTCATCTGCATCACGGAGAGGGAGAAGTTTGTGGTGCCCATCCGAGCCATAGGAGCCCGAGCTATCCTGGACTTCCCCGACCAGCTCAACTTCTCAGTCTGCCCAGTCAAGCACAGCACCCAGAGAACTCTGCTGGTTCGCAATGTTGGCAACCGAGAGGCTCGTTACCACATCAGCACCCACAGGTAAAGGCTGCCAGG
The DNA here is from genome assembly GCF_002078875.1 of Numida meleagris. Taxonomy (NCBI): domain Eukaryota; kingdom Metazoa; phylum Chordata; class Aves; order Galliformes; family Numididae; genus Numida; species Numida meleagris. Next base: position 1,542,130 of record NC_034418.1, read on the forward strand.
TTGTACCTTCAAGGTGCTGGAGCCCTGAAAACAGCACCACGTGGCTGGGGAACTTTGGGTTTTGTCTGACCCCCATGACCAGTGTTAGGTGGAATGAGCTCTGAAGTGGAGATGAGCAGATCCTGACTTCAGAGCTGCTCTACCAAACTAATGGCGATGGATGCCAGTGGGTGCAGGAGGTGCACCAATTAGCTTGTGCATGGGATGGAGCCCAAGAGGAGCTCCCACAAAGCCTGGGGAGACTGGGTGAACAGAGGTCTGGGATTTGCTTCTCCTCTGCTGCCTTCCCAAGAACGAGCTGGTTTGGCCAGGAAGTAGAACGGGAAAGAGCATGGCATCCTGCAAGGGGAAAGGGGATGCTTCCTACTAGAAATCCCCTTTGCTGAAGCCTTGTAGCAGGGGAAAAAAGACAGAAATGCAGGGTCAGAAAAACCAGTAAATAACTGAGTGGGTTCAAGGGTTGTGCTCTGCTCTGAAGGAAGGCAGCCTTTGCATTGTGGAAAACACGTAGGCAGGAACTTCTAAGTCACTATGGTTTTCCTCTGGGATTTCTAGGTCAAGCTGTCAGAATCTAAATAGAGATTGACTAGATGTTTAGCATTTTTCAATACTCTTAGCAACTATTCTGTCAACTGATACAGCATATATTGAGTTCTGCTTGCTATGGATATTAAAAGCTGAAGTTTGGCAATCAAACCCTTCAGTCCCGCTTTGCAATAAAGAAATGGGAAACGTTAGAGAAGCTTTATCTCAAACTGCGCAAAAAAGCAGAGCTCTGGATAACTGGATTGTGTGCATTCTGAGATCAAAAGCTGATATGATTTCTCTTGTCCGTTGAGGGCATCTGTCATCTCTTCCATTTCATTATGAAGTTTTGAAAACCAGTTTGAAATCTCAAGCAGATGATTTAGATCTTTGAATATAAGCAGCATTTTATTCTAATTAAGAGTGGCACTCACTTTCCTTCAGATTCCTTCTTAACTACTCAGAAGTTCCTGTGTTCCTGCCTTCTTTTTTCGCTTTTGTTCAGTGAAATGTCATAAAGAATTCTTCAGTGGGAACCTCTAAAAAGGCTGAGTTCCTCTAATGCCTGTCTGTCTGCCTCGTGCTGTTGTGTATGTGCAGAGATGTATGGGAAATACGAGAAATTTGGGGAGTATGTGAAATGGAAATAGGACGATTTAGAATTATCAGACAGAATGACAGAATAACTGGGGCTGGAAGGGACCTCTTGGAGATCATCAGGCAAACACTCTGCTTGGAAGAAGACCAGCTTCAAAGTTTGATCAGGTTTGCAAGTAGCACTAAACGCCTTTGTCTGTTGAGCTTTGAATGTCTTCAGCACTGAAGGTTCCATCGCTTCTCTAGCTCCTGCTGTCCACGTGCTGGGCATGGTCAGCAGGAAAGCAGTGAGCTCTGGGCTGACACACCAAGGAGATGTGAGAGTCAGGCCAGTGTTCTGCTCTGCAGGCTAGTAGATCGTTAGCTGGAAATTGTCTCTGAACAAATATATTTTCACAGCCTTTCACAAAAGAGGCCATTCTCCTGCTAATGTTGGGGGATTAATTTCCCTGTTAGAGAGGGTAGAACAAAGGCTGCATCGTTATTAATGAATATTTAGTTGAATGTGTCTCTAGTTCTTCTGAATAACTTCCATAACAACTTGATGATTCATTATCATCGCGGAGCATTTAAGATTGCGCAAGGAGCTTTGGAAATGAATGACTTACGTTCCCTGTCCTGGAGAGCTCAGTGTAAATTTGAGATGCAGTAATCAAGAGTTATGGTGTAGGTGCTCCAGGAGAGGAGTGCCAGCCTTACCAGCTTAAATTTGGGACAATTTCAGTCTGTTCTTATTTAGAGGAAAATTTAAGCAGCTTAAGTTGAATGTGTTTAATTTTTGGTGAACAAAGGAAGTGAATCCATGGAGCTGTGCATATACATACACATATAGATGTACGTTGTAGGCTACAAAGACCATGGAAGGATGCAAAAATGAAGGACAGAAGCAGTGAAAGAGCAGAAAGATGGGGCTGTGAGCTGCTGACCCTGCACAGGGCTTCTCAGTACCGAGAAATCGTCTTCTCCTCAAGCCTTGGATGCTTCCAAGATCCAACAGATTCAGCTTTCTGGAACAGCTACAAGCTTGACTTTGGCTGCTATACTATTACTGAAATTAATATGCGCTGAGATGAACTGGTCTTTGTGTTTTTCCTCCAAAATAGACAGATGAGGCAATTCAACCACCTGTAGATTTGACTGTTGTCTTTGGAGCAGGAGCCAGCTTTTAATGCAATCAAACAGAAGGCTGAAAATTGATTTATTTTTTTTTCCCCAAATCAAAATATTCATAAAATACAGATTAAGGCACCAGTAGACCAAAGAGGAAGCTTGTTTGGTTGCAGGAGAGGAATGTGCCATGGGTCTTGAAGAAGGAGCTCCTTGCACGCTGCCTGGTTGTAGGAGAAAAGGGGATGTGAAAACCTGAGTCATGCAGTTGACAGCTTTTCTCTAGTGTCAATCCCTTTCCAAAGGGCAATAATAGATGAGTTCTGAGTGGATACCGGTGAGAAGACCTCTTCCAAGTCGGTGTGGCTGAATAACGTGTGAGCTAGGGATCTGGCTGTGATTGCAAGGCACCACTGGGATATTAAAGAGCAGGACCTGCGGAAGTTTTGATGTCGTACACCAAAGCAAACATCCAAACGGGCATCGTTTTAAAGAGGATGTCAGAAGAAAACGAGCTATTAAAAAAGAAACCACAAAGCTTATCTTCTGAAAGATTTCCCGTCTTTTGGGAGCGGTGGTGATTCATTAGAAGGGCAGATCTAGCAGGACCGGAATTATCTTTAAAGAACAGCTCACAATTAAATGACAATTAATGGATAAAAGGCCAAGGTGTAGGCTGCCAGCTTCCGCTCTTGGCAGTGGTTTTCACTTGGCTATTACAATGCGTCAGGGATGTCTCCTACCATTTCTTATCTGGGGGCTGCAGGGAACAGCTTAGCTGCTTTAACAGAAGTTTGGGGAACTAAGTTTAGCTGTAGGGCTTTTGCATCTTTGTGTCTTGACATAGTGAGGGATGGTGGGAGGGTCTGGGATGAGATGTAGGAGGTGCAGGGTTACCTCATCCCAGCCAGCACTGGAAAGGAATGGGGAGATAAAATGGGAGGTGGTACTGAAGTGTGGGGAACCCCCTTCATTAGCAGCTCTTCTGAGCTGGAAAGGAAAAGCTTTCCTTTGCTACTCTGGGGGTTGCACCCAAGCACCAACTCTGTCCCAGTCAGCCTGGAGATGTTCAAGACCCATGGTGATGTGGCACTGAGAGATGTGGGCAGTGGGGATGGTGGGGGTGGGATGGGGTTGGGCTTGGTGATCTGAGGGGTCCTTTCCAGCCTTAATGATTCTTTGATTGTATGACTTCTCAGCAATGCTGGTAACTGAATCCCTTCCCTAGCAGGCAGCTGCCATTAACAGGGCTCGAGGAGCTGATCCACGTGCTTTGGTGGAAGGAACAAACTGTGTCCTTGAGGAACCCTTTGGGGTGACTGGGAACATCTTATTGGAGATGTGTGAGAGCTTCCTGCTCAGCTGCAATGAAGTGAGCTCTGCCCTGGGAAGAGGCTGAGGTCTCCTGTCAGTGTGTGAATGCTGTGGGCTCACTGCTGCTCCTGCTAGAGCCAGCAGCCATGCTCCAAGTGTAATGGGAACAGGTCAGACCACTAATTGCTGCTGTATCTCATTAACGAGCAGAAACTCTAGCAATTTTATCAGCTGTCGCTACTCGAATGAACAAAGTTCAGCTCGTGCATGTCTCCAGTTCTCATTATTTTTGTGTGCATTCCATTTCTCTAATCACGGTTAGAGCTCTGCAGAGCAAATTTTGGAGGTGATAATTTGATGACCAACGAAGTGCTGAACACAGAACTTCTGTCTTTTGAGTGGGGCTGCGCAAGAGCCATGAAGCCAAGTTGCCACACTTCATCTGGCTTCTTCAGAGAGCTAGCCCTTAGCATGAAGGTAGAGTTCTACAGCTGGCAGCCAAGAACTGCTTACCTGGTGACACACCACAGTTGTCTGTAGGAAACCCAAGGTGCACCAGCACACTTCAATAATTATTTTCAACCCATGGTATGGAATTTGAGTATTGGCATAGGCTGCCCCGGGGAGGTGGGGGAGTCACCATCCCTGGAAGTCTCCAAGAACCATGGAGATGTGGCACTGAAGGACAAGGTCAGTGGGCATGGCCGGGGTGGGTTGGGTCAGACTTGGCGATCCAAGAGGTCTTTTCCAACCTTAAATGATTCTGTGGTTCTAAGACTTTATCTGGTGGGCAAGCAAGTGGTTACCATGCTTGGATTACAGCCCAGAGTCACAGAATACATGGCTTGTGAATACATCAAACTGTTAAACCTCCACTGATGTGCTCCTGTTACCAATGCTTGATGGAATCCTTTGGGCTGAAAATGGGATGTTCCTTTTGCTGCTGTCTTGTTTCTTTGGCTTTGCTCTAATCTGCATTTGCACACGTACATTTCTGGTTGTTCCTTTTCTTAGAGAAGCTTTCACTGAGCAGCTGATAGAACGTGCCCTTCCTTAGGTTAAAACAGGTTATTTTCAGAGTAAAAAGGCTGAATTCTGCAAATTAATGCATAATTGTTCTTTGGTCTTCTAGGAAGACTTATTCCTCTGTCTGATTCTAGTCTGTAATCTCCTTGGAACAGGCCTTGCTTTGACATTTGCCTCTCTTGAGGTGAGGTTTACAGGTGGCTGGGTAAGACAGACTTGAGGAAATTGGGGTCAGCTTTGCATGCAAATAGCAGTTTTGGTCTCTGCTGTTCAAAAACAGTTCTCTGATTTGAGTTGCTAGTGGCCTGACTCCTGAGATGCTGCAGAGAGGAAGAGCTGGGTGCAGAATATGAGGGAGAAGAGGTCACTTGACACCATGTGGTCTTCTGAGGGCTGAATCTCTTCAGAAGTGGGAGACAGTAGCTGCATGTCTGATCCTATGTATTCTGTTCTTACTTTGCTGATGTGTTTCATCTGCTTGGTGAGGTGGAAGAGCCTTCGACCCTGGAAGGGATTATTATCTCCAAATCTCCCGTGATATCTCTGATGCCTGTCTTTGCATTGCAGCCCTTTCTCTGTTGATCCCTCCGTTGGGACCCTTAGGATCGGTGACACCATGCAAGTAACGGTGGAGTTCCACCCACTGAAGACTGGAGACCACTGCGGGTCCTTGGTGGTTCACTACGACACAGGTGAGTGCTGGGCAACGTGCAGTGCACACCCTCTGCTGCCTTCCAAATAGAATGGCGTGAAGATTCTCTTGCAAGTGACTTCTGGACCTTGTTCTCTAAAACATCCAGATTCAGAGAAATCTGGATGTTTCAGACTTTAGAGATGTTCAAGGTCAGGCTGGACTAGGCTCTGAGCACCTGATGGAGCTATTGGCATTCCTGTTCATGCAGAGGAGTTGGACTAGATGACCTTTATGGGTCCCTTCCAGCTCAAACGATTCTGAATATTTTATTCTATGAAATAATGACATGGGCTGAGTCTGTCCTTCTGCATGTCCTATGTCACTGTCTCCTGGTGCATCCCTGGGAGACCCTAGTGTCAACATGTTCCCCCACACACCACAGTGATTCCATCATTCCTTTTCGTCCTAGCAGCTCACTTCCCTTGCCAGATGGAGAAAGACAAAAAGATTTTCATGGTCTGCTCTGAAACCCTGAGTTTTGTTCTTACAGGGCTGAAGCACCTTGGCCCCAAAGTGGTTGGCTGACTGACCCCAAAGCGGTTGGCCTGTGTGCAGGTGTTTGCTGTGGGGTGGGTGACATCCCAGGGCCACATACCACCTACCTGGGGATGAGCCCGTGATCTCACTCCTGCCTCTCAGCACAGCGCTATGGTTATTTTTAAGTAAACTACAGATCGAGGAGGCGAGCAAAGGAATAATAAAGAGATTATCTGCCTAGCTTGGCAGCATACAAACCAAGTAAAATGCTGCAGAGTTGAATTGTTGAAGTGAAACTGAAACATTTAATCAATCATTCTCCATAGCTGCTCATTGCAGGGGTGGTGCAGAGCTCCAGCCTCACGGTGGGGCTGGGCTGATTTGGCCAGCACCACGACCTGCATACAGAAAGCAGCCGTGCTGCTCCTGCAGAGCCGCCACCAGAGTTGGTTATGAAACAAGCACTAAGAGCAAAATAGCAGTTTAGGATGCTGGGAGGCACTTTGCTGGCGTGGCTGTGTCTGTATTGATTTGCTGGCTTGTGAGTGGCGGTGGTTCTCTGTGGGTCAGTTGGTTGGTTTGTAGGGTTGGGTGCATGCTGTGTGGTTTTCGCTGAGGTTGGGTAATCCTTTTGTTACAAACTTTTCAGATGAGTGCGAAGAAAATGTATTTATAGTGAAAATCCGGCCTCGATGCTCTGCATGTCCATGCTGCTCCACGTCCCCCATGTACGTGTGTCTGTAGGCACAAAGTCCCAGCCCATGCTGAAATGAAGGAGGCTCAAGGTGTTTTGGGCTGCAGCACATCCCTGTTTGTCACCTTAATATCAGGTGGTGGTATGGGAAGGGGTTTCTGAACCCAGCCTAGTAAGCGTTCCTGCTGAAAAGGGTCCTGCATGTGGCACCACAAAGAGTCTCACTGGTGGCTTGGGTCTTTCTGGATGACTCCCAGCCCACGCCATGTGGATATTGGAAAATAAGTTAGTGGGTTTTAAACTGGTCTCAGCCAAGTCCATATCTGTAAGGCTTAGCTATTCTCTTAGCACTCAAGCAGTTCTCAAGTGAGGTGCCCAGGATGCACGTGAACGGTGTGGCACAAGGTCAGTGAAAGGATGCTCAGGCTGAGGAGATGCATAACAGGCTCCCAAAGCTGTGCCAGAGGTGGAAAACTGATTCACCAGTCCCATGGCACCAAGGAATCACATCTATGGGCAGATCTTTATTGAACTGACCAGAGATGGGCCAGTGATGGAAAGGGGGTGCTGGAGAAGCACAGGGAAGTGTGGAAGGAGAAGCCCTTCTCTGCTCCCTGCAATCCTGTCTCCCGTTGGACTCTGAGAAGCACTGCAGTATGATACTAGGGATGATCTCTGAGCTGTGGAATCCCATTCTAGGCTTCTACATGGCTGCTTGTAGCACCTATGGGCCTTAGTGGACTTGTACAGCTCTGAAATGACTCTGAACACTATCTTCTTTATTTTCCCGTTGGCCACCGCGTCCCTCGGGATCTCTTTGTCAGCACAGGAAGCTTCAGTAATTAGCAAAGCCCCACTGAGCTTGTGCAGAGCTGACAGACACTATATACCGAGATGCTTTTATTGCTGTCAGTGATAAAAGTAATTTGCAGATCGTTTTCCTTCCTCTGTGAGACTGTGATGCAGAAGCAAAAGCCTGGGGGCAGGATGTTTGAGGGGAGAGATCAGAGGAGGTGAATTTTAGGAGATGTATCCAAGCAGAGCCAGCCCTCGAGCAAGAACGTCTGCTCTGTTACTGTCCTGCCTGCTCGTGGTGCAGAGCTCCAGCAAGCAGCTCCCTGGGACGAGGTGTGGGCTGGCAGTCCCTGAGCAAGAGCCCCCTCCTAAAGCAAATCTCAGCTTGTTTGCTGTGGGCCAGACCCATGCTCACCGTGCTCCTTGCTCTCTGCATGCTCAGAGCAAGGAGGGGGGGAGAGCTCAGCTCCAGCTCCTTGAGTAATTGCTTCAAGGGCAGGTGGAAGGTGCTGGCAGCAACCGCCTGCACCTCTGCAGCTGTCAACCAGATTGGGTGAGTTCTTGCTGCACTGGATTGTTGTGGCCTGCGCGTTTTCCCCATTGGAAGTGGATGAAGTGACATGTGGATGAGCCTCTGGAGCCCAGCGTCCTAACTGCCAGCTTGAGGAAAAAATGGATGTTTCATCTCAAATGGGAAAAATGAGGCATGAGATCAGAGGGAAAATTAAAGGCGTGTTTAGCCATAACTAATTAAGGAGCTGACGTGGAGCTCTTCAGTCACCCATGGAGTGACAGCAAGTTGGACGTGGTGTGATAGAGCCATTGGGGTCCAGTGGGGATGACGGGTGACTACAGAGTGGCAGCAAGGAAGCAAAGTGTGCATCAGTGGTGTTGGAGAGACCACGTCCCATCATGGATGGGCAAAGAGGAGCTGTCAGCTGCAGCTGTGGTTGTTCTGCTCCTGCACGGGGGGGTTGTAAGCCAGGAATGCCAGCGCTTTGGGAGGCTGAATCCCTTTCTCCAGCACCAGTTTTACCTGTGCTGGTAAATGTTCAATGAGGTCACCCATGCGTGGGCTTGGTGGTGTGTTGGTGATGGCTGTACCCATGCAGGAAACATTGAATCCCAGCCTGCTTTCTTTTAATTGCTGCTTGAGGTTAAACAAGTGAATGGGTCTGCCAGCAACCCTGAATGTCACAGCTACCAGCCAGGATAACGACATCAGATAACAGCACTGCCCTGCTGTGATCTCTATCTGTGCTCATGTAGGCTTCGGAGGGGTCAACTGCCTCTCCACGGCTCTGTTTTCTTTCCTTAAGAACCTCCTTTCCACCAAGGATCTTGCCGCCCCTCTTGGAATTGCAGTCAGTGGCTTCCAGGAACTTGTTTGAGAATGAAATAAAAATGCTATGGATTCAGTCTGTAGAGCAAATCTTTGCCTTCCTCTTTTTTTTTTTTTTTTTTTCCATCAGCTGATGGATGTGAATAGCAGTACGGTTTAGCAGGGGTTCAGCCCTCGCTGTGCTTCTCATTCCTGATGTCACTCAAGGCACTCCAGCAAGCACAGGATGCTCCCATTTGTCCTAACTGCAGCCAGGATGGAGCTGGCGTGCTTCTTCCCTGAGCAAACTCACTGCCTCTTACAGTACTTACCCAAGAATTTATTTTTGGTCCCTTGAGAACGGTTCCTTTGTCCTCGGGAGGAGTTGGGATCCATCCAGCATTGATCCAGCCATGGAGGTTCATGCATACCACGAGCTGTGATCATCCTGGGTAACACAACCTGGGGAAGAACGTGGGGACCGTGGGCTGCTGGGTGGAAAAGCTGGTGGTGCATGGCGTGCTTTCCTTCTTCCACCGCTGAGAATTCCCAGCAGTTTGCCTGGTTTCTGCCTGATTTATGGCCTTGCCTGCCCGCCTCGAGGCGGCTGGGAGTTAGGTGAGAGGAGGGAGGCGAATTTTGGAGGCCAATGAGGTGTAAAGGTAGCACAGCTCTGCGTTGACTTTGCGTCTCGATAGTGGCAGCGCTGCAGCAGAGCGAGGACTGGTAACTGATGCCCCATCCAGCTGCACGGTTATGGGCTTTTACAGCCTGGATCGATGGGAGTGCCGGGGCCTAATTGCTCCCCAGGGCATTTATTTATGTTGAAGCAGCTAATAGCTAACAAATGGTTCCTGTGTCGTTCCCCTTTTCTAGAACTGCTCTCAATAATGACTTTTTTTACACTGATTCAGATAAAGGTGTCCTACCTCTTGCAAACCTTTCCCCCTCTTGAGGGCCTTGTGAGTGGGGGCAGATGGTCCCTTGCCCGGCAGGAGAAGGGCTACCAAAGTTTGTGCTGCATCCCCATGCTCAAACACCCCCCCAGCAAAGCCCTACTATTGCAACCATGGTGTTGTTCCCATGCTGGAATATTTCATCTCATGCCAAGACAAGCATAGCTTCCTAGGCTTGGTGCGGGGAGATGGTTTAGGAAATGACTTCAAGTTGCTCCAGGGGACGCTCAGATTGGATATTAGGAACAGGGAGTCAGCCTCCCCCAGGGAGGTGGGGGAGTCACTGGCCTTGGGGGTGTCCCAGAGCCGTGGGGATGTGGCACAGAGGGATGTGGGTATGGTGGGGCTGGGCTGGGGTTGGGTTTGGTGGTCTTAGAGGTCTTCTCCAACTGTAATGCAAGAAGAGCCCATTTTGCTCGATGGAGAGTTCGCAACCTGCCATGCTGGCCATTGCCAAGCAGTCATTGCTTTCCATGTTTGCTCCCATTTCTGTCTCAGGGCTGCTTGCATCTGGGGCAGAAACCCTCTTGTTGCCATGTGCCGATGGCTGGCTGGAAGGAACAGGAATATCCTGGCTGTGTGACAGCAGCAGGAGAATTATTTATCCCAGATCAATCCGGAGCTACAATAACACCTCTGAGCAAAGAACTCTGCTTTTGTTTTTCTTGTGTTTGCAGTGATATATTGGCAGGATCTGTCTCCTTGGCTGTGTTTATAGGAGAGATGAGAGCAAGACAACCTTCTGACAAGCTGAGTGAATGAAAATAAGCTCACTTTCTGTGCTACCCAGATATTCCAGGGTTGGCTGTGGGCTCTCCTAGAAGAGGTGAGGGGATGCAGCAGAATATTTCTGTGCAGTCTGGTTTCCAGCTTCCTTAATAGAGCAGTGATCAGTGAAGGGGGAAGTACCAGCTGTTGATTGGTAGGAAAGCATTCTTCATAAAACCCTAAATTTGTTTTGAAATCTTGCTTAAGAATTCCCTCATCCACTCATTGAGATGTACGTCCAGGCTAAACAAAACTTGTCGTTCCATTTCAGAGCAATTTGTGCTTATCAGGAAACTATTCCCTCTTGCACTAGGAAGCTCGTGTAGTATGAGGAGAATTCTGAAAGATGCTTTAGCTCTTCTAAATCCCCTCTTTGTAACTCTTTCCTGCAGCATAGGGCCCAGGAAGGATGACCCACTACTAGATTTCTGACTTGAGATTACAGGAGCTTACGATGTGTGAAGATGCCTGCGCCTGCAGTCATGCAGATGAATGCTGGAATAAAACAGCGGTGTTTCTGCTGTTTCAGAGTGCACATTTCAGGAGTGCACAACCCAAAGCATCTGCTATAAGGCTGTACGAGCCCAGCTCTCGATTTCCACTTCAGGCATTGCTTTGTTGAGGTTGCAGAACAAGAGCTGTCTTGTTCTTTCTGTCGGAAATGTAGCCAGAGCGTGCAAGGAGGAGGGAACTGACAGCCTGGAATAAGGCAGTGTTCTGTAAATAATGGTAGGGCCGGTAAGTCTGGGTCCAGGAATTGTTACAGTAGAGCACGAGTGGCTTGTCCCCCAGAGCAGCAGCAGGGGATGCTGAGCAGAGCGTGGAAGCGTGCATATGCCGTGCTCCCCCGTGGGCTCTGGGGCTGGCAGCTCCCAGGGCTGGAGGCTTTGCTCTCATCTTTGTTTAACAGCTGCTGATGGTTTTGTCTCCTGAGAACGTGTCCAGGTGCTCTCTGGATGTAGAACTGTGAGCCTCTGTCCTATGGCGATGCGTTCCGAGTGAATGAGCATTCCTTGAAAACAGCACTGCTGCTTGTTCAGTGTAACTTCTGAGAACGTTATCTCAGACCCTCAGGTTCCCGTCTTATGAACAATTATGATTTTTTTTTTCCTTATTTGCGTGCTCCAAGCCATTCACTCTTTCACGAACCCCTCTCATCTGCCTCCCCTGTGTGTCCTCTAGGTAGAGGAATCCTCTTCAGTTTCTCTTCATATAGAAGCTGCTCTGTGCTTTTAACTGTTCTTTCTGCCCTTCTCCGTTTCAACCTGTGCTTTGAGGTCAGAACTATACCTGGTATTTTAAGACCCATGTAACCATAGCTATAGACAGCAGAATAATTGTAGTTTTCATGGTGTTTATTTTGTAATAGTTCCTAATGTTACCATTCCTCATGCTGCCTTGAGCCCAAGCTGTGCGTTCTCCAAGCGCTCTGTGCTTCTTCCCATTTCTTCTTGGCAGCTTTTTAGTATCTAAAAGGGGGCTGGAAGAAAGAAGGGGACAGACTCCTCAGCATGAGCTGTTGTGATAGGACAAGGGGAAATGGTTTCAAGCTGAAAGAGGGGAGATTTGGATTGGAGATAAGGAAGAAGTTCTTTGCACTAAGGGTGGTGAGGCAGTGGCACAGGCTGCCCAGAGAGGTGGTGGTGCCCCGTCCCTGCAGACAGCCAAGGTCAGGGGACGGGGCTGTGAGCACTGATGGAGCTGTGGGTGTCCCTGCTCAGTGCAGGGAGTGGGAGCAGACGGCCTTTAAGGTCCCTTCCAACTCAAACCATTCTATGATTTCTTGGGTCAGGATTCCTCTCCTTGACCCCATGCCAGGTGCTCACTGAATGGGAAGGGCAGTGATCTCTGATTCTTCTAAACTTCTTTTTTACATGGTAAATCATCCATTATATAATTCCTTATACGAAAAGGATTGTCCACTCCTTGGAAAAATTGCTAGTTCTCTTGCAATGTAGACTTAACTTGAACGCCCACTACTGCGACTCCCTTAGAAGACATGAGGGCTGAATTCCTCACATGTGGGGAAGAATGGATGGATAACTGTAGAGATTTGCTAATTTAAGGATGAATCTGGCTTCATTTCCTAAAAAGAAAGAGGTCTCTTTTCCCAGAACCAATGCCATTCTACTGTGTTGTGGCTGGGCATGTGGTGGGAAATTGCAGTTGTGTCGTGGTAGGATTTACCTTGTGCTTCCACCAGCATATGAGCTGAGCGAAGGCTCTCCTTTGCTTCGTTCCAGGTGAAGATGTTCTCACAAGCCTGTATGGAGCAGCAGTGGATGTCAACATCAGGCTGGACAGGAACTCTTTGATGATTGCGAAGACTTACCTCACGCTGGCGAGCCACAGATCTGTAGTCATCCACAACCGGAGTGAGATCATAGCCCACTTCCAGTGGAAGGCTTTTGTTACTCAGGAAGAGGAGGATCAGCAGAAGCTGAGGTTGGTGTGATAGATTCGTTTCAGGATGATGCTCTGCCAAGGGTAAAGCTCGTGTGTGGCTTCAAGTGGTGTTGGTGGTTTTGAATGTTGTAGGATGAGTAAACCATCAAGATGTGTGAGCTTCAGGGTAATGCAGCTCAGTTCTTCCTGCTCCATTTTTGCCTCTACTCCATCTGGGGATGAGCATTTGGGGAGGAGATATTGATTGCAACGGCTGCATTTCCTCACATCACAAATCCATGCTCTATGGGAGCACAAACCCATGAGATCTCGGGATCCTGGGGATACAGAGGGTCCACGAGGCCAAGGGCTGCAGTGAGAAGCAGCACCTTAGCTATGCTGTGTGCAGCGATGTTATTATAAACACACTGCAGTGCCTTCACTCCAGCTTTGATCGGAAGGCAGGGTAGAGCCCTGTTGGCCCAGAAGGTTCCTGCTGTGGGACACTGAGTGGCTTTGCCCTTCCCAGGTTTCCAGCACAATGAGATTCTTCTGCCTGTCTTTAGAGGCTGGAGGGAGCTGAGAGGAGGTGGGGAGGTGGGCTTGGAATTGCCTTTGGGCTCTGGCTCTGTGCGTCTTCGTGGCAATGAGAGATGGGGCAGGTAGTGACAATGATGCTGGAAGGGCCAGGGGTTGGAGAGGTCCTTCAAAGGGTGTCTTTGGTGAAGCTGTGAGATTTCAGTTTCAGGCAGCAAAGAAACACAGCCTGGGGGTTGATGAATTGGAAATTAGACTTAAAAGCTGGAGTGATTTAGGGAATTGTGTGACTTTTCAGACTTGGATGGATGCAGGTACATTGGAGTTACTCTGAACCCACAGCTGATCAGGAAACTGCCTTAAACAGGAGCACTTTTTAAGGGCTTCTGAGCAAATAAAGTTCAACATAATTAGGTCAGAAATGCCTTGAAGGCCAAAGCTAGTTTTCCACTGTTCTCTATTTTTAATTACACAGCGTGTGACTTCTGTGCAAGCTCAGTGTGTTAAAAGAAAACCTCGTGACCTTCTCTTGGTGCTTCCCTGAACTATTCCTTCAGCATCTCATCACCTGCTTGTCTCACACTGGGCCCTGAGTCGTCACAAGCGACCAGGTTTCCTCACAGTTAACTTCCACCTGATTTTTTTTCACCCAGTTACATCTGATGTCATTCAAGTTTGTGTTCTGGGCTTTGGCCAGAGCGTTCTGTTCTTCCTTGCTGCAAGCCTTAGGGAGCATCCTAGTTCCAACGCTATTGCTCTTGATGCACGCCGTGTCCTATGTTCCTGCTTGCTGGGACTGCCCGTCCTGGGAGGTGAATCTGAACCCTCTGTGCTGCCCAGAGCTCTGTACTTCTGTCCAGGTATCAGTCACCTTCATCCATGAGTAATATGCTTGATTCCTTGAGGCAGCAGCATCTATACAGAATTGTTGAGCTTTGCACAGGAAGCTCCAGAACTGAACCTTCAAATTCAGAGTACAGCAGTGCTGGAGTTAGGGCTAGTTTGACCTCCTGTTTGAATGATTCATTTGGGCTTGAAATCATGGGAGGCCAATAACTCTGCTGCGTCTCTGTGCCTTGTGTGCCTGCATCTGCTGCTTTGCCTTGCAGCTTGGTGGGCACTCAGAGGGTGGGGATCCTACAAGGTGTTCCTTCCTGGCCTCTTGGTGAATTGACAGATAAAGGAAGCTCCATAATAAACATGAGTGCACTTGGATTGTGTGTGCACGCTTGGATGCCTCAAGATGTTCAGCTTGGAGCCCACACCTGGTAAATCTGCGTTTTGCACTGTTTCTCTGCAGTCAAGGAAGAGACAACCCAACATAAGAGAAGCTCTTGAGGCCTCAGAACTGTTCTTCATGGGGAGAGGCAGTGCAGGACCCCACACTTGAATGCGACCCTAAAAGAGGTGGATTTTTAGGACTGTTGGGGGTCTGCTCTGTCTCCCTCCTGGAGGACTTTCAGGGATCCCGTGGTGGAATCACAGCCTGTGGATGGAGACTGGGTTCAGGCTTGCTCACCTCAGTGACTTCTCTTAATCCACAGCTTTGTAGGTCAGCCATGGAGAAAGATTTCCTATTACACTATGGGGAGCTAGCCAAAGCAAGTATTTTTGGCACTGGTGACAGCATTTGCCTGAGGCTCTGTCTGTGTGCAGCTAGTAACGGCTGTGGCTGTATTTCCTTTCTAATTGCATTTGAATTTAGCTGGGTGATGACTGCTATCCTTCTTCTTCTACGTCACCTCAATTTGCTGCATATGGAGCCTTACACCCTCTCTTCTGGAGCTGTCACCTGCTGGGTCTTTGTGGCCGAGTGTGAAGGGGGACAGCAACAGTGCTCTCTTCTCATCTCTTGTTTGTGATCTTTGAGCACTGGAATGATTTCTGCTGTGGCTACCAGTGCAGGGGGAGAGAACTGAGTCAGGCTCTGCAGGGAGAGCCCAAAAGAAAGGAGAAGATGAGGTTGTTCAAGGCTAGGCTCTAGGGTCTAAATTCAGAGGTACTGGTTCTGACTTATTTATTGGGTGATGCTCAGTGAAGTCTCTCCCACTCTGTTTTTATGGGTATAAAGCCATCAGTTTCACTGAGGTGATGTGAGGCCTGAGTTCATGAGTTTGCTTTTAGAAAGCTCTGGGACCTATTGTGGAGAGACCTACAGAGAACAGAAGCAGATACTGTGCCCTGGTCCAACAGGGAAAGAAAAAGACCGATGCAGGGAAAATGCAGCTGAGATCTAACCTCTTCCCCTCCCAGAACTCCCCTTTCTAGTGAAGCACTGCAATGGTTGGCCCTTGATATTTCTGTTCTCTGCCTCCCCTTCAGCAGCTCTGTGAGTAGGAGAAGCCATCAGAGGTTGGGGGGTGGATGCTCCACTGGTTGGCAGCTTTGAGCCAGGAGCTCTTTTGAGGGTTGCTAGCTTTCAAAATCGTGTTCTTAGCTTGTAAGCATGGAGCAAAGCACCCTGCCGTGCTGGTGAATGGGTAGCGATGACGTGACCCATGCGGGACCCCAGGCTCTGGGTGAGCCCCTTGCTGTGCTGCAGCTGCTGCTCCCCGCTGAGCACGTTGCCGGCCCTCTTTTTACACGGCAGCCTCTGCAAATGTGTTGCTTATCCAATTATCCGCTTGGTTTGTCTCTCCCCGTGGCTCCAGGCTGTGTCACAGGCTGCGGAGGCAGGAGGAGGACGAGATGGATCGCTTTATTGATGAGTGCATGGTGGACCCCTCTCTGCGGGAACGCCTTTCCGTTCTCTCCCGTGTCTTCCAGAACCACCGTGCAAAAGTGCAGGGAGACTCCATGCTCTTCTCTGATGACATCTTCGCCATCGAGCCAGTGGTAAGCAACAGCTGGGACCTCCCTCCTCTTCCTCCTCCAACGCAGGCTGCATTGCCCCATGGCACCGCTTGGCTTTCCCTACCGGGAAATGGGGATGGGAGTAATTATCACTTCAGCCCTGTGATTGTGAGGCTCTCTGATAGCGCATTTGCTATCAGAGCTGAGCGTGAGTTCCTCTCTTCTGTGCACCTGCCTGAAACGTGCTTGGAGCTTGCAGTGCTCAGGGGTCTCAGTCTGGGCACACCTCACATAGGATGGGAGTTAACAGAGGACATTAGAGTGCTGTCAGATCACATATTAACCCTGCCCCCGAAGAAACAAAAAGAGGCCAAATTCAGGTTTAATCATGGAAAACCCAATCCCTTCCTCTAGCCTGGATTTGCACCATATCTGTATATCCTGTGTGAAGTCACCTGAGAGCTGGAAACGAGACTGGCAGGTTGAAATAGGCTTTTTGTTCTTTGTTGCACGTAGTTATGGAAATATTTTTTTATTTCCTGCTTATTTAAGCAAAACTCCAGTTTTTTTCAATCAACCAGAGCACCCTGTGGTGCACGGAGCAGTGTTTGGAGCATATCCCAGGGCTCAGGTCTGGAGGGAGGTGTTTCCTCTGTTAACTGTTTGCTCTGGGACTGGCTGTAAGTGGGCTTGCACATCAGTCCCTCCCCTTCTGTCTTGTCCAGCGTCACCAATCCCTTGACTGCCTTTCATTCTGTTAGTTATGGAACAATCAGTTCAACATTCAGAGTTGTGCTCATGTCTTTCTTATGTCTTCCTTTCTCCCTGCCTAGCATGAGGGTTTCTTTTCATCAAATAAATACGTTCTCCTTTTATCAAATGGCAGAATCTGAAAAGTCATTGCCACTCACTTCCATAACTGCTCCATCAATGGCCCCATGCCCTTCTGCTCTGACAAATGCCCTTTGTGCTCTGCCACGTAAATCCCACCCGAAGATGGGACCTCGATGCCTTGGCTGACCTGGCCAACCATAGTGGCTGCTCCTTTCCTCCCATACATCACCTCTGGTGCCTGAGAGCAGCTGGTGGAAATGATCAGACCCTTGTAACAAGGGACTGGAGGATGGATGGGTTCATGTTCATCGCCCTCAAATTGTTTTTGGAGGTCAGGAAGCTGATGGGGCCATAGCAGCCTCATGACCTTTCTGGGCAGGATGGCTTTGCAGAAGATTTGCTGCCTTCAGCTGTCGGTATTTTTGGGTGTTGCCATCTGTAGAAGCTGCAGCAGATCACTTTGGTCTGCACAGGGTTAACTCGCTGATGAAAATAATAACAAAAAAGAAGAGAAGGCAGTGATTTTGGAGTTAACCACGTGACCATAAACATTTTGAGCAGCCGTCCAAGCCTGTGGGAAACAAGCTGTTATGCAACTCTGACTTCCTAAGCGCATCTCCAAGTCAGTTTAATTTATTTTTGCAAATGCACAGGGTCTGTCAGCAGAAGCAGCTGTGCTGGAAGCCCAGGTGGCTACCACAGGACACAGCCCTTGCTTTT
This sequence comes from Numida meleagris, assembly GCF_002078875.1. Lineage (NCBI taxonomy): Eukaryota > Metazoa > Chordata > Aves > Galliformes > Numididae > Numida > Numida meleagris. The sequence continues at coordinate 1,559,673 of NC_034418.1, forward strand.
TGCTGCATCCTCTCCACCACAGCCTAGCTGTAAACACGTGGGAGCTGACTCTTTGGAAATGGAAACCGACGGATGGGGAGGATGCAGATTTGTTACTGTCCCACTGCCCTTGACGAGTCATCACTGTCCTGTCATTGGGAGCCGTTCCTTGGCGTTGCATGTGAGCTCTGAGATCCCCAGGTCACAGAGCTGCTCCTGTTGTGGGTGTGGGGATCCTGCAGCTGGGGACCACGCTGGTGCCTGCCCACAGCAGAGCTCACTGCACAGCACTTCTGCTTTTGGCAGAAGGCCCCATCCCAGCTGGCAGCACCAGTCCATCCCGCAGCTCAGCGTGGGTTTGGTTATTTATGGCCGGAGGCAGATGTGAGCAATGGCACTGCCGTTCCCATCAGTGCCCTGAGCTAGCAGGGTGCACCATGGGTATCATTTCACTAGCGGTTGAACCAGAGGTGATGGCTTCAAGTTGCACCAGGGGATGGTCAGGTTGGATAATGGGAAAAAATTCTTCTCCAAAAGAGCAGTGGGGCACTGGCACAGCTGCCCAGGGAGGTGGGAAAGTCACCATCCTTGGAAATGGTCAAGAACCATGAGGATGTGGCACTGAGGGATGTGGTCTAGAGCTGTCACAGGCATGGGTGGATGAGTGGACTAGATGATGATGGTGGTCTTTCCAGCCTTAACAATTCCGTGATTCACTGCCACTGTTTCCAAGGTCTTTGGTTCAGTGTCTGCTGCATCTTTTGTGCTGCACCATCATACATCCACCTGCCCTTGCAGCCTGTCCAGGGCTGATGTTAAGCCAGCAGCATTGCAGTGTCATGTTCCCAGCACCCAGTGTCGGGTTTCTATCCTGGATAGCATTCATGGGAGTTCTCCCTGCCCTGTCTTAGCGGCCGCTCACTGCCAGGGGCTTGACTCTCTCACACAAGCCTCAAAGGGTGGATAATGAAGCATATCCTTTTAACCAGCAGCCATTCATCTCCCCTGGGGTAGCAGGAACATGGTGAGGAACCTCTTCCACAGCCTACTTTAATTTCCCAGGAGAAATAACTCATAATATTTTCTAGCTTTATAGTCTGACATACAGCAGTAATGAAGGGAGAAATGACCAGAATTTCCCAGAATAGTTACGCCTGTCTTAAAAGGATTTGTTTTAGTCATGGAACAGTAGAATAAAATGTAACTGATAATTTCTTCTTGCCCTCCAACCTCTGAATAAAGCTGCCCAGCTGACGGGGAAGCTGCCTGTGGACAGACTGCCAAAAGTTTTCCATGAAAATGCATGGAATCCTGCAGGAGGGTGACTTCACATCAGCTCAGGAGTCTGATCCTATTAACGGCTGGTGCTGGCTTCCTAGTGCTGGAGGAATGCAGGACTCCACTGGTCACGCTGCATTAGAACTAGTGCAGAGCTGTGCTGGTGCACAGAGGTGGGATCTCAGACACGGGAGTTGGAATCAGACCCTACAGTCTGTGACATTGCTTCTAGGATGTCTTGTAGGAAGTTCCCACTGCTGCAGCTGCAATGGCTCCCAGCGGCGATGCAGGAATAAGGCAGTTTCCTTCTCCAGCGTGGCTCCTATCCACCCCATGTGGTGGCTTCTTTCTCCTGTTCAGGGCAAGAGAAAATGGGCCCTGAGAACAGAGCAAGCATGGGCATCGTTGCTCCAGCTCCCCGGGTAGGTTGGCCCAAAGCTGCAGAGACACACAGGGATTCCTCCGAGGGGCACTGAGCCTCGCTGTGCCTCCACTTCTGCGTGCTGGAAAGCAGGGAGCTGGGCTTTGCTGAAATCCATCCATTAGGAAGCTCTCCATGAGCTGTTCCCTTCTGTAGCTGCAGTGGCTCCCAGCACTGCTTCTGAGCTGTCCCCGACTCCTGCCCCTCCTTGCTGGCCCTGCACTCAGGTCCCCATGCACTGTCATGCTCTCCCTACTGCTGCCCCTGTGCGATCTTGCTGGGGCCGTGCTCCAGCCCGGTGCCAGCTCTATTTCTATCACAGATGTACTCGCAGTAGAATTCCTCAAATCCCAAAGTCAGCTAAACTTGCTCAGCTAGAAAACTGCACCGTTGGTAGCAGATACATATTCATCAGGCCAATGGCTTTTTAATTTTCTTCCTTTCCTGCTTAGGTTCATTTTTTTTGCTTATGAATTGTATTGTGCTTGCTTCCATTAACGGGAGATGTATTGCCTCTGTCAACCTCTGAGTAATAACCCCCATGCCCCCAAGTGTCCACAGGGCCAATAAGTCTGGCTGCGGTGCATGGAGCAGACTGGTGAGTACCATCAAGAAGCCATCTGCTGCACTGCATTCAGAGAACCTTGGCTGGTCTGGGTGGAAGGAGAGATGCACTCTGACCTTCCCAGGCAGGGCTGGGCTCAGTGGGAGCTTGTTCTGCACAGCTATAAGCAATACAGCCAGCAATGATGACATGGTATAGAATCTCACCTTGCTTTTCCAAATGTGTTTTAAAGCTGGGGAAGGCACTGCAGTACAGGGTGGCTTGGCTGTCATCTTGATGTTGGTACTTTTATCCTCAAGAGAAGAAAGAGCAGCAGTGGGGAGGGAGGGAAAGCTTGAGCTAGCTTCCCTAATATCCAACCTGAGTGGGGACTTTTACGTGGATTGCCCTGAGCCACTCTACAGTGGCATCCCACTCACTACTGAGCTTCCCACCCTGTGCTCCAGTTACAGGGCTCAGGATGTGCCGTCCCTCTTGCTTTATGCCCCTGCACCACATGAAGACCTCCAGCTTCCCAACCACTCTGGCCACTTTGGCAACATCCTTTCTCAGCTTGACTCTATGTGTGGATGATGGTGCTACGTGAAGATCCATTATGATATCCTAATGGCACCATAAGGCTTTATCTTCAGCCTGCTTCTTGTTGGAGAGAAACATTGCGCCAGGGGAGGTTCAGGTGGGATATGAGGAGCAATTTCTTCTCCCATTGAGCAGTGAGGCACTGGCACAGCTGCCCACGGAAGGTGTCCCAGAGCCGTGGGGACGTGGCACTGAGGGACGTGGTCTAGAGCGGTCACAGGCATGGGCTGATGGTTGGACTGGATGATCACAATGGTGATTAATGATTCTGAGATGCGGCTCTTGTATTTGTTCTTGCTCTATGAGAAGAATCGAAGTCATTCTCTTCTTGCAGGCTTTTCTTGTGGTGGTGGGGAGGACTTATTGGTGTTCGAAGTGGTTCCCCTTGCCCTGCTGCCCCTGAGCAGGCAGCGTGCAGAGGAGCTGCTCGCAGCTGCAGCCCAATAACTCACCATGTCTCTTTAATTTCCGTGGGAACTGTCCTCTGAGCTGTAAGCACCGAGCCGATGGGAAGTGTTACAGTTATTTAATATTTATGCTGCAGGAGCGCCGGAGGCTCCCATCAGTTCAAGGCTCGTCTGGACAAAGCACTGAGGATGCCCAGCAGCCAGCAGAATCACAGCCCCGCTTTGTTGATAGAAAATAACTCTGCTCCCTGTCTCCTTCTATAAGCTGCATTTTTCATTCCTTGCAGAGTATCACTTCAGCTAACAAAATGCCTCTGTCAGGTGCCAGCAAAGGTATGGGGTCAGGGAGATTTTCTTCAGCCAATACCAAACTCTCATAAATGTTGTTGATGCGTGTTCACTTGCTCCTTGCTCTTTGCTGACGCCCAGGTACAGGCTGTAGTGCTGTGGTTGAAGCTAAGAAACGTGATGTTTGGAGGTAAACAGTTTGCTGTCTGCTTCTGTTGTAGGAGGGAGACGTCTGGCCGAATTCTTCCGCTGAAATTAACGTGATCTTTAGACCCCGAGAAGCCGGGCTCTATCAGCAGACCGTCTACTGCGACATCTCAGGTGGGGCTCCCTGTCTCTCTTCCCTTGCCCCCAGTGGTGGAGGGGCACCAACACTCCATGCCAACCTGCTTCTGGTGCACTGGGAGGGTGGTGGTGAAGGGAGGAGATACTAAGCCATGGATTTCCCTCGATGTTGTCCCTACAAGGACAAAGAACCCCATACCAGGACAGCTTCAGGAGACAGGCACTGTGAACATCTAGGTGCCGGGAGCAGGTGTGATCAGCTCCCCCAGGTCACCCTCCTTGCCCTTGCAGAGGAGGCAGCTTTGCTGTGCTAGCACGGGCAGGGAGTGCTTACAGCAAGCTGCATGGTTCAAGTTACCTTGCCCTTCCTCCAGGACTCCACGCAGTGCTGGTCATGATGTTTTCCAAGGGGGGAAAGGGAATGCTGTGTTTTTCCCCATCAAAGAGGAAGAGAGGGGAGGCAGTGGTCCTCCAGTTCTGGAGGACGCAGCCACCAGCGTGGCTGCTTTGTGCCTTTCCTCTCCTTGGCACTCTGATACAAATGTCATGAAACAGATTTTATTTATACAGTAATTGCATGGGGTTTGCTTGGCAAATGCCACCTTCAGTAATTACACAGGGCTTGTGTTAACAAACCGTCTTCCTGCCCACCAGCTGCGGTTGTTAGAGATGTGGAAGGGAAGGATTTACTTAAAACCTTGCTCCCAAGGGATGCTCCTGGCTCTGGGATCGGTGCTCTGTCGTCCATCGCTTTGCTGCAGCATCCACAGAGGTTCCCCCAGGAGGGCTGATCTGTGTCTGAGAGGTGGGGAAGCTGCTGGTGTGTGGTCCTGGAGCGAGCCTGGAAGTCATGGGAACGGAGCTGGGAAGATGGTTCTGCTCTAGGAACAAGGACCTGGCTCCTTGGAGGCCCTCGAGGGCCCATGGGATTGCTCAGCTCTTCCACTGGCTCCCTGAAGAAGGACCTCAGGGTCACTTAAATTATGTGCCTACACCCATTCCTTGTAAAACAGAGCATCATCAAGTCAAACTGTCAGAGTCAAGGTCCCTCGGTGCAGAAGGAATCTGGAGAAGCAACAGCGACGTTCAACGGGGGAGTCAATTAATTTTGCTTCTCGTTTCCTCTAAGAAGCATGACTGTTCCATGTGCATTTGCATGCCATCACGAGTCCCCTCGGAGCGTGGCGTGCAGATGGTCGACGTGTCCCTTGCTGGGAATATTTGGAAGCTTGGCCCCCGTGCAGCCCCATGCATGGCACAACCGAATCTCACGTGCCTCCGTGGGTCGCGGAGTCAGCGCTGGTGGCTCAGGAGATTGGCAGAACCTATCAGCACCACGCAGCCTGCAAACCTGGCAGTGAAGGAGTGGTTTGAAATTTGCCCTCGGCAAATATTTAAGCTCAGAATGAACTTTTAGTTGTTCATGCAAATAAAACCGTGGTTCCTGAGCTGCTGGAAGGAAGTACACAGAAGGGGAGGTGGTGCTCAGACACACAAATTTTGGTTTTAGATTGGTCCATGCTCAGAAATATGTTGTGTTACAACTGATTTATGCCCAAAACTCCAAGCCATTCACAGACCTGTGCCACAATAGTTGGAGGAGCCAAGTCCAAAATGATGGACGCTCCCTTGCCTTGTGGCAGAGCTGTCCTGTATAACATCAAGCTGTCCTACGAAGATCCAAGCTCTCACTGCACAGTGTTGGGTGTGGATTTGGGACTGAGGTCAAAAAGGAGGTCTAGCCCTTGGTACCACCCATCCTGGCCTCTGTGCTCCAGGACATGGTTTTTGTGGTGGGAGGACTGCATGGTGCAGGGCTGGGTAGAGGTAGAAAGGAGGCCTTCTCTCCGTGGCCTTCAGGAGGGGCTGAGGACATTCTGCAGAAGGAGAAGGATCACCATTGATTGGTTTGCTTGCAGCAGCCATGGGTCTCATCTCTCAGGTGTACGAATTGCAGCTTCACAGCTTCGTGGACAAAAGCTCATCACTTGAAAGTATTTGCCGTTTCCTAAGAGCTTTGGTGGGTTCAGATCTAGAGGTTTTAATGAAGGTGAAGCCACGCGTGATGCCAGATGGATAAATCTCTTGGTAGCGAGCGCCCAATGCTGTGTCTTTTACAGTGTCTGTGAAACAGAAATCCACAGTGCTCCAATTAATGTCTGAGCTGCGAAACATAACTCTCATCTCTGCCATCAGCTGGCCTTTGGCTGTATCCGTTTGAAAGACGTTGAATTCAACAAAGCTTCATCGCTCTTGCTTTCTGGCTTCGGGCTTTTATCCAACATCCTCATCTCATGGCCGTGAGATCAAAAAGTCAGTTGTCACTCAGGAGGCTGTTCCAGGAGAGTTTTCAAGGTGCGGTGTAGTCACCGCATTGTCACATCTGGGCTCATCTTTCCCACTGGAAATCATCTGGGATGTTCTGAATAACTATATAGGGCAGTGAGGCCCTGGCACTGCTGCCCAGAGCTGGGGGTGCCCCATCCCTGGAGCTGCCCCAGGCCATGGGTGGGCCCTGAGCCTGGTGGGGGCAGCCAGCCCACGGCAGGGGATGGGTCTGAGTGGGCTTTAAGGTCCCTTCCAACCCAACCATGGTGTGATTCTATGATAAAGATTCTGTGATTGCACAAAGAACTTGAAGGAAAGGAGTATTTTAGTGTGAAGCTACAACTCTTGGACTTTCTTCTCCTCCTTGTGCTTCTCACCTTCCATATAGAGCAGAACGGGATGGCGGGGAGCCCCAAGCCAGCATGGGGATAGGAACTGGAAGTGAGGTATTGGGACAACAGAGGGAATCATTGCACTGAGATGGATGTTCCCCCCCAGGCCGCGAGACCAGGCTGCCCCTGCGCATCAGAGGGGAAGGTGAAGGGCCCCGGCTGCGCTTCAGCTTCGACCAGCTGGACATTGGGAAGGTGTTTGTGGGCTCAGCCCACAGCTACGAGGTGAGTGGAGGGAAACCCCCGGCCCCTGCCTGAGATCTGCTCCCTGCAGAGAAGCTGGGAATGCTTAGTGCTGCCCACCGTGCTTCACTCAGTACTCCGCTGGTTGCACAAACAGCAAAGCATTTCTGCAAATGAGGGTGAGGAACTTTCCATATATTTGGTATCCAGTCTTTTGCAAAAAAAGAAATAAAGCAGAGCAACCGAAAAGAGGTAGTAAATGAGGCAATGCATCATGCCAGACGTTTTCAAAAGCGTCACTGTGGCAGGGAAGGACACACTGAGGTGTTTTCTTACCAAAATATTTTGCTCTCTATGCATTTTTAATGCTGATACTTTATTGCTTCTTGCTATATTAATTTATAATTTCCATTACTTGAGAAAAGATGGATAAGTCAATGATGCTGTTACTCAGTGCTGTCCTAAGCAGCTGGACTGGAGATAAACCTCAGCTTAGGGCAGGCTCGCTAAGAGTTCAGTTTACCACTGTGCAATCTGAATACCTGAATATTTCCAGCAGCAGCTGCAAAATTAAAAAGCAAAGGGTATTTCTATGCTTCTGTCTCAGTTCTTCTGGCAGATTTGGCAAGGGCAAAAGGTAGGGAAGATAAATCCAAAAGGCGTAGATAAGGCCCTGGAAATGGCCGGGTTTCTCCCAGTGGAAATTGATAACTTAATTTGCTGCAGGTGGGTTTGGTGGTGGAGCACCGCTGCCCACAGGCACACATGGGCATATTGCGACCAGCGTGACAGAGCTGGAGCTCAACAAGCTTTGCAATTATTATTATTATTTTTTTGTAATGGTAAGCTCTTAGATGATGGCTGTGGCTGTTCATAAAGAGAAATTCTTGAGAACAGGTGGAGCTGCTCTGCACCTCACTCCCATTCCCTCCTGACATTGCTGGTTGGGCAAAGCCCAAGGAACTGGCAGACTAAAGAAAACAGAAGTGTAGAATCACTCTGTTTGAATGGAACCATCACTACTCTGCACGAAGAAACCCAAAGGCGGAATTTGTTGTGTTGTATTCCCATTGGCTTCCACTGGGCAGCAGCACACAGCACCTTCTGCCTCTTAGTGATGTGAATTGTTGAGTCATGAAACAGATCATCCTTTTGTAGGAAGATTCCTCACGCATGTCCCTTTCTCTCTCTGCTGCAGGTGATCCTGTTTAACAAAGGACCCATCGACGCTCTCTTCCACATGGTGCCTCCAACCACAGCGCTGGGCTCCTGCTTTACCTTCGTTCCCCGCGAGGGCCTGGTCCCCCCGGGAGGCCTGCAGCACATCCGCATCTCCTTGCGCTCCACCATCCTGGGGCAGTTCACTGAGGAGTTCGGGGTCAGCGTGCACGGCTGCCCCCAGCCCGTCACCTTGACTATCAGGTGAGGTGGTGACTTGCTGCCTCGGGGTGATCCCACCGTCCCTGCAGGTGTTAAGGAGCCTTGGAGACGTGGCGCTGAGGGACGTGGGCAGTATTGGTGGAAGGTGGATGGTGGGGCTAGATGATCTGAGAGGTCTTTTTCCAATCTTAATGACTCTATGATTCTCAGAACCAGAGTGCTATACAAGCTTGTCCCAGGTGGTCCTTCCCATCGGCTGGTGGGATGTGGTGTTGGAGGCAGGAAAGTTGATGCTCGGTGTTGAAGAGCTTTGGGGTGGCTGTACCTCCTCAGCAGCTCCTGGGAGGTACCAGACCAAGCACTGGGCCAGGTAGTGAGGGAATGAAAGGAACCTGCAGTTGATTTATCAATAAGGTAAGGGAAAATTGATTAAAAAAAAAAAAATAAGAGCAAGGTTATTACTTTGCAAGAGAGTGGTGAGTAGGTCTGTTGACCTCCGGTAGAGAAACAATTACGTTGGCTTTGTGTTTGGAGGGAAAGTGCTGCTTTTTTTGGAAATCAAGAGGGAACATTTCACAATCAAATAATTTATTCTCCTCTGTCCCTCCCCCCAAAATTGGTCATGGGATGTTGTTGCATAAGCAGCTTTCTCCTTGAGCAAGGGCAGGCTTTGCTTGGAAAGATGTGCTTATCACAGGTAGAATACAGTTTTCTTGTCTTGTGCCCACTGCCTCTGCCCTGCCATGACCACGTTCTTCAAGAAGGTGGTTGTCCATGGGTTCATTGCCTTCTGGTTTTCCCCAGCCAAATGAAGTGGTTCTGGTTTCTCCACTGGTTCCCAGAGAACTTCACTCCCAGTGCCAGCTTGTTGTGGTCCCTCCCTCAGCTGGGTTCAGACCTTGTTTCTCAGTGAAGCAGGATTGCTCTTCGTGTTTTTGATCCTTCCCCATCCTGATTCCTGGATGATGGCTCCTTGCAGCCCATCTGATGTTACATCCCCATCTGCAGTAAAATTCCCAGTGCGATGCACTCCTTGGAGATGGCGTCTGCCTCCTTGATTCCCTTTGTTTCAAAGTTCCCTCTCCAGCCCTAATCTTTCATCCTCCAGCCCCACAGCTCCTTTGAGGTGCCAGCTGAAGGTGCACCTCTGCTTCAGGGGGATTTGTGGCCTGGATTTAGTCCTACATGGAGAAAATTCTCAGTTCTCGGAGGAGATCTGCCTGGTGGGACATGGGGCCACTGAGGAAGGAACAGGGATGAGAGCTCATGTGGCTCCTCTCTTACCTGATATTGTCTCTTTTGCTCTGCAGTGACCCCGCTCTCCCTATGCACGTGCATTAAATAATGCTACTGTAAGAAAAAATGTGGTCAAAACCACTGCCTCCCTCTATTTCCTGCAAGCTTTACTGTTATCAGCTGTTGCCCAAGGAGCTCGGGGTTGGCTGCTTGCCTGAGTCTTCTTGGGCAGCTGCTCAGGTTTAGCTTGAGCACAGGCACAGCTCACTCAGCAGCAATGGAAGCCTGGCAAGGCTCGTCCCTGGCAGCTCCCAGCATCATCCCCAGCTGTGCCTGGCTTGGAGGTAGTTTTCCATCATCTCCTGGCATGGGCTGCAGTGGGAAGCATGTCTGTTCCCTTTGCTCTGTTCAAAGTAAGCTGTGCTGCCTTGAGAGGTTAGGGCTGATTATGTGAGGTCCTTGGGGAGGGACCTTCAGCAGCAGCAGGGATTTGGACCTGGCTTATTCTCAGGAACTAACTCAGTTCCAAGGAAACAAGAGTTAGCCTTGGGTTGAAATGCCTGAAAGTTCGTTCTTTTTGATTCCCTGATCAGAAGATGCCTAAACCACAGGAGATTCTTGTTTGGATGCCAACATGAAAACTTGTTTCTTTGGTGTTTAGATGGGGTTGGTGAGAATGGGGGACCAGAGATGGAGGGAGGTCCCTCCTGTTGGGATATTCAACACAGGCATGATGGCAGTCCTGTGGATAAAACCAGAAGGCACCATTCACTGTGATATAATTAAAAGACAGCAGGTATTGATTGGCTCCAGCCATGACAGGAGGGAGTGGAAGTGGTGCAGCTCCAGACGGTGATTTCAGTGGGTGAGGTTTGGAGCTTGGAGCCCAGCTGCTGGATTGTGAGGGCAGGGAGGAAGGTGAGCTGGGCTCAGGACACCCACGCTTGGTGGTGTAAGACACACCTTGCTTGTGCATGTGGTGCACTGGTGATGAACTGATGCTTTTCTCCACAATTCAACCATCCCATGTACAAGAACGTTTGCTCTTCTGGTGATGATCAGTGTGTGTTTGGGGCTCCCCTGTATTCATGCCTCGAAATCCCATGCTGTGTGATCAAGGTCTTTTGAGGAAAGGATGTTCGTCTACTCCATGGAAACACTGGTTCCAGCTAAGAAGTAGGGGACTTGCAGGTGGGAAGTCAGGTTACAGTCGTGATTCCACTTAATTTGTGTGGACACCTCTGAGTTCTCGTGGTATGGATGGGGGAAACGGAGGCACAGAGCCATCACTTTTTCAGGGTCGTTACTCAGGCCAGATGATGGCTCTTTTTTGGCTGCCTCCTGTTCACCCATGTGATGGATTTATAGAATGGTTTGGGTTGGAAGGGACCTTAAAGGCCATCCGGTCCCAATCCCTGTGACAAACAGGGACATCCACAGCTCCATCAGTGCTCAGAGCCCCATGCAGCCTGACCTTGGCTGTCTGCAGGGATGGGGCACCCACCATGGATGCCATGCTGAACGCAGGGGTGATGAGAACCGAACACCTTGCCCTTCTCTTTAACCAACCAATGCCCTCTGCCTGTTCCTTGTCCCCACAGGGGCTGTGTCATCGGACCAACTTTCCACTTTGATGTACCTTCCCTCCACTTTGGTGACGTCCCCTTTGGTGAGTGCACCCTGGGTTTGGTCCGCCAGCCTGCGTGTTGCAAGCTAACACAAGAGCATCTGTCAAGTTCCTCCTTTGGGGTGCTAAAACCGGGGCTGCTGGCTGCTTTGGCAGCATTGTGCTGTTGGTATCACACATGTGGTCATTGGGAAAAGCTCCCAAGGGGAAGCATGGATGCACTGTTGTGTGAGAGCTGGTTTAACCCAAAGTTCCCAGCCTTCAGCAGCAAAATGAACACGAAGGTGTGTGTCCTGGGATTGCCCAGGAGGTGGGAGCTGGGACCCCGTGCCAGCTCTTCCGTGTCACTTTCGTGCGAGAAATCAGTGTGCTGTGAGGACACCTCGCTGTCCTTGTGGTCCCGTGTCACCTGGTGTTCCCACTGATGGGGCTCCTGCCCCTCTGCTGGCACAGCCTGAGCATCCAGAGCTCCCATTGAAATGCAGATTCTGACTCTGCAGCTCAGCCTCACAAAAGGCTTTTTATGGAGAGGATCTAAAGTTTAAATGTGAAATCAATTGTGGATTGATTGAAGGGCCATTATCATTCTGTGCCCAGGGTGCCTCTGTTGTTTTTTTTTTTTTTCCTGTAGACTTTTTAAGAAAACTCATTACATTTTCTGAGCTGCTTCCTCCTCTCCCTACATCACCATCTCTCACTTTATTTCCTTTGGAGCAAATAAAACAAGAAACGCACCCAGCAGAAATAAGGTTATGTAATACAGAGTTCATCCTATGTAACCTGAGTTTATTAATGCCGTCTTTCCAGCTGAAGAAGGCGGCTTTGTATTTCTTGCTGCTGCTAACTGCACTGTGCCTGGCAGCTTTGGATCCTGGGCAGTCTGTGTGTGTCCCTTTTGCACCCCTCCTTGCTGCGGGAGGTGGGCATTTGGCACTGCTGATAGGGGTGCACTCTGTTCTCCCTGCATTTGGCTTTTCCTCCCCACCTGGGCTCATTGCTCCATCACAGACAGGCAGCACTGAGCTGCCGGTGTAAACCTTCCCAGGTAGCAATCAAAGCCAGCGTGGATGCTATGTCCCCATTTGTTAGCTGAGGCAAAACATATTTCCATGCTCAGTTTTTAACATCAGGCTTAAGAGCAGGCTGGGGGTTGTCACGTGCTCGGTCTGCTTGCCCCAGAACAGGAGGTGCTTTAACAGGAGCTCCTGCTCCAGATGCACGCAGGTGTCCTGTAGGACCTGTGCTATCTTTTCCAGCCCTGTATGAATGCAGCTCAGCCCAAAGTTCCTGCTGGCAGGTACTGAACCTGCTCTTTGTGGGCTGATTTCAGTCCGTGCAGATAATCCGGTTGTGATGGGATCAGCAGTAGAAATGAAAGGTCCAATGGTGCGGCTGAGCTAGCGTGTCTAGCTGCTGCGCCTGCTGTTGCTAATGGAAAGGAAACACCGCAGGAGCGTTGCATTTGCAGTGATTAGCTGCAGGAACCTTGCTTCTGTCCTTGAGACTGCAGAGCACAATGTATGCACTGAGCGCATTACATATGCAGGAGCTGCAATAGGCAGCAGTGGGACAGCACGGGCACGACCACGTGGAGGAAGGCATAGTTTGCAGTGAGTAACTGGAATGCTGCTTTGCACAGCGTTGTAGTTCCCAGTGTAATCCTTTCTTTTCCTTTACATATGTTTTCTTTATTCTTACTGCGGATGCTCGCCAATGGCAGCATGCTGCTTTGGTGGGTTGGAGGTGGTGGGGTGTTTGCATGGGTTTAAGATAACGTTCAGCCTGAGATGTTGAATTTCGTTGCTTGACTTTGCAAAATAAATAACCCTGTCTGTATGCACGCACGTAAATGAGAAGTGATGGGCACTGTTTAATGATAGGGGCAGAGCTCCTTGTAGTTAGAGAAGGAGAACTCCGTGGTGATGGGCAGCCTGATTCCAAGTCCGGGCTTTTCTAACAGGATATTCCCTGCAGGAATTGAGGTGTAATTGGGCATCAATTCATACTTTTGTAGGCTTTCCCTGCACTTTGTCGTGCCGCCTCAGTAACACCTCCTTGGTGCCCATGACGTTCAGCCTCCGCATTCCCGGGGATGGCTCCGGAGCCCCCAGCGTGAGCAGCTCAGTCCAGGTGATGGACAACACTCACATCTCGTGGAGGATGGGGCTTCCGTCTTACCCCAAGCCCACCGAATTCACCGTGACACCCAGCAGCGGGACCATCCGTGCCCAGGGGACGCTGGATGTGCAGGTACGGAGCATTCCGCTGTGCTGATCACAAGAGGATTTAGCACTGCTGTTGTTAGAATCATAGGATAGCCATGGCTGGAAGGGACCTCAAAGCCCACCCAGTTCCATGGGCTGGGTGCCCCCACCAGCTCGGGCTGCCCAGGGCACCATCCATGGCCTTGGGCACCTCCAGGGATGGGGCACCCACAGCTCTCTGAGCTACCTGGCAGGCCACAGTGAGGTCTCCCCAGAGACTTCTCTTCTCCAAACTCAGCAAGCCCAGCTCCCTCAGCCTTTCTTCGTAGAAGTCCTCCAGCCTCTGAGCATCTCCATAGCCCTCCTCTGGACCCGCTCCAACAGCTCCTTCTTAAGAGCTGCTTAGAACCATTTCTTTGATTTACGGTGGGCAGAAGGTGGCTGTTAGAGAGATGCCATTGCATAAAAGTTTGCTGTTCTTCTTAGCTTTGTTTCTTCTCCCCTGCCAAGCAGGAGCTGCACTGACTGCAGTGATCTCTAATGGGGACAGGAAAAGCTGTGGCAGCCACAGACTGTGCAGCACCTGCTGGGCCACGCTTTGCCCTTGTAAAGCAGCACTCCATCTGTTAAAGCCAGCAGATTTCCCCTGGATTTATTCTACTGTAGATAACGTTTAAAATTAAGGGACTGATTTTTGTACAGGGGTGAGTAGGGGGGGAATAGCTGTAGTTAGTCTGTTTGTGCTTTAACTTGGTTTGTGCAAGCCCTGATAGCTGCAACGTGTATTTAACAACTTGGCCATCTTCAGAAAATTTGTGTTAGTCCTCTATACGTGGACCAGCGTAAAATTGGGCCTAAATCCTCCCTTGCCTTATTGTGGAATGGAGGACGCTGTGCCCAGTGGCAGGTCTCACTCCCAGAGGCTGTCTTGAATTAGTTGCCCTGCGTGTTATTCCAGACTGTCCCTCTTGACCTGTGGGTTGCTAAAACCTGGATCATCTTAAAGAGAATTCCCTAGGAGGGGACCTCTGTTGTCCTCAGATCCTGGCCCCTTGCCCATTTGGTCCCCAATGGGACATTCCTGGATCAGGAATGTCCACAGCTCTGTAGGAGTTTCGACATTCCAGGCTAGTGGAGCATCCATCAGCGATGTTCTCTCCCACCCGTCGATCCCAGGGTGATACAGCTCATCTCACACACAGAAGTAGGCCTTTGGGAGTGAAGAAGTGTTTGATGTTATTCCCTTCTGCCAGGTCACTCTATGCTCCAACACAGTGAAACAGTACGAGCTGGCGCTGGTGGTGGATGTGGACGGCGTTGGCAAGGAGGTGCTGGCACTTCTCCTTACAGCCAGGTATTGGGGCTTCCCTTGCATCTCATCTTCTGTCCTGGGGCTTCCACCACCAGCATGCTGTTGGGTCTGGCTCCAAACAAGAAGTAGAACTTAATGAGCTTGTTCTGCCCAGCTGGAGCTAAATCAGCTGTGAGAGCAGCAGGGCTTTCAAAGCATTATGTATGGAAAAGCACCTGTGCTCAACAAAGAGGCAGTGCCCTGAGTGTTTCTCTAGAGGGAACGGTAATTATAGTCATGATTGGCTTGGTCTGTGGTTCTTGAGGAGTATTTCCAGAGATTCATCTTCCTGCAAGGGGAGGGTGGGCAGGCTTGTGCTGAGTGGTGACCAACAGGCATCACTTGGGACCTGCTGCTGGCTGGTGTCTGCTCCAGCTCATGGAGTCACTATAAAATGGGGAAGGGCTCATGGAAGAATTGGTGAGCAAAAGATAAGAGCGAGATAGGAGGGGAGGGGGAAAGTAGTCCCTGATGTGAAGGGAGAGCTCAGATTTCTCTGCTCTCCTCTGGTTCTTCTAACCAGGCTCTGAGCACCTGAGGGAGCTGTGGATATCCCTGTCCACTGCACAGGAGTTGGACCAGATAGCCTTTGAGGGTCCCCTCCAACCCAAACCATTCTGTGATTCTGTGTTTAGAGCCACAGCCAGATTCAATCCTGGTGTGCTGTGCTAGATGTTGGCTGAATTACAACAGGGATGTAGCTAACCCCGTATATCTCATTAATTGAAAGTACTCAGTGACTATAAGGATGTTACCTTGATAAGCCATTGGCATTTTAGGATGGTGCTCATGGAAATAGCCAGGTGGGTTTGGGGTATTTTTGAGGCTGTTGGCAGAAATGCCCCCTCCATGCTTTAATCTCTCACCAACCTCTCCCCTCTTCTGGAAAATGACTGTAAATGGGAACAGAAGGAAGAGTACAAGTCCATGGGGGGAAGGAGCAAGGTAACCACAGAAGCTAGGAAAGGACACAAAACAGGATGGCTTCTGCCCTTGGTGGCTGTGACGAATGGCCAGATTTTGGGGCAAGGGAGACCATGATATGGAAGGAAAGGGAGTTGTTTTTTACCCAAGTGCACGGGTGTTACGTTGCACGCACCCTCGTGAGCCTCCTGAGCAGGAGATGCTCTCGAGGACTCAGAGAATAAACCAACTCTGCCTTCTCCCAGTGTCCCTAATTCCTCTCTGGCCATCTCTGTCCTAGGTGCGTGGTTCCCCCGCTGCGGGTGCTCAGCCCCGTGGTGCCCTTCGGGCGCTGCTTTCTCCAGCACCCCTACCAGCGGGCGCTGACCCTGGTGAACGACGGCAACGTTCCCGGCTGCTACGGGCTCCTGCCCCAGGTCTGGCACTGCTCCTCCTCTTCCCGAACCCTCCCGAGGGGTCTCCAGATCTCTTGCTTTGTCCCTTTCTGCTTTATCCCGTGGGAGTCCTTAAGCTCCTTGACTCAATGACTCAAGCACGTCAAATATCCCTCCAAAATGGCTTGAAGCTGTTTGTCCCGTCTAGGAGCACCAGGATGGTGCTGCTGTGTGGTACTCCAGCCCCGCGCCGTGCGGGATCGTCCAGCCCCGCAGCTCGGTGGAGGTGCTGGTGACGCTGCAGGCTCAGGTGATAGGCGAGCAGCAGACGGCGGCTTTTGTTGCGGTGTTTGGGAGAGAGGAATCCCCGCTGGTGAGTCCCAGAGGTGCCCTTTGCACGGCTCAGATTTTCCTGGGTAAATGAGTGATGACGGCTGGGGTGGCAGGAGTCCAAATGTTGCTTCGCTGGGTGCTCGTTGGCTGCGTGCGGTGCTGAAATCTGCACGGCAGCCTGGGAAGGGGCAAGCGTGGGCATGGGCCAGATGCTGCCGTCTGCCTGGAAGTGTTTGTCCTGGGAGCAAAGGAGGTGACAGGAGCTCCGCATTGCACCAGGCTGCGTCCCCAGAGATGGTGCATTTAGAGGAAGCAATGCAGGAAAAGTGAGTTGGATGTGTTTGCCTTCTGCTATAGCTCAGGCCCAAAGGAGCACAGGAATGATACAGCCAGAGTTTCCTGAGCTATGGGACAGCACTGACCCTGTACCAAGTGTTTCTGATGACCCTACCCCAGGTGCTTCCAATGACCTTCCACCATGGAACTCATGGCTCCAAACCCAGCTATGGGCAGGCCTGCCATGTAGAACTGATGTGAGCATGGAATGAAGGGTTCATGGTATTGCTTGTGGCATCTGCACTCCTCGCATCTGGAGCACTGAGAGGTGTTTTTCTACCAAGCTTGCGACTGGCTGAGACAAACCATTCCTGGACTAAATCCCCCTAAAATCTGTTGTTTGTAGCCAAATGTACACAAGAGCAATAACAAAATATAGGCAAAAAAAAATCTTGCATAGTGTCCTGGCTTCATCTAGCTGAGATCTAGAACAAATTTAGCTAATTAAACTTTAATTTAAAATGATATTAACTTTGAAGTAGCTACGCTAAAATGTCTTGTCATCCCTCTGAGCATGAAGTAGGATGTCAGAGGGTTGCTGGGAACCTTAAGCTTTCTGTAACGGAAAGGAAGGTTGACATTTTGAAAGCTGTTCGAGGGATTTAAGCTCTCATTAAAATGAATGGAAGTGATGCTGCTAAATCCCCTGGATGCCGCTGAACGTCTCAACCCAGGCGTTTGTGGGTCTCAGTGTAAACCAGTCAACAGGAAGGCCAGGCAGTTGCAGGAAGGCAAATTTTGCAGCAAAACCTGACATTTGGCAGAACGTTTTCTTGTAAATAAAAGGCACGCTTCCCTAAAAGATGAGAGTTTCTCCCTGGTAAAACAACCCAGTAGTTTCGCCGTTAGCTTATTTTTTTAACTACAGTGTTCTTGCAGAGCTTTTACCCTTGGGTTAACAATTTGTTTCAACCCTTACCTAAATTTTTAAAGTTTTGCTTGGAGATGAATTTGTCGTTCTTTTGCCCAAGCAGTGGAAATTTCATCTGGAGAACCCTAGCTGACCCTAAAGCAATGGTTGGCACAAGGCTGAACTCATGTATGCCTATTCAGTTAGTCAGTTTTGTGCAGCACTTATGCTCCAGTTGTTGAATAAGAAGTGAGTTTTTGCCGGCAGGCTAGGTTCTCTGCATTTTCTGTAGGACTGCCCTGTAGTTTAGGTGTGGATTCACTGTTGCATACAGTGACCTGGGCTGGAAGGGATCTTGAAGATCATCAGGTTCCATTTCTCTGTATACATGCTGCACTGACAGCATATCCTAGCCCAGCGGACCATGTGATACAAATCTGTCCTCAGCAGAGCAACCACAATGTGTTCCCACAAAACCAAATAGGATCTTGCTCTTGTCATCTTGACTCATGCCTTCTGGTGTTGGTACCAAGTCTTTACAGCCTCAGGTGGAACCTTGGACAGCTCCCTCTGCCTGTGTCATGGTGCTTCCAGCTCTACTGAACTGGGATTTTCTTTCCTCTTCCAAGAAGTCTATGGGTGAAGGGTTTTTTTAACATGAACCCTCTATTGGTAAGGACATATCATGGTAGTACATGCTCTAATTAGAGCCTAACAGGTTCCCAGCTCCTCCTTCCTCAACCAGCCCCTGATTTTGAGGTACAGCCTCCATGCATGATTTCTGGTTCTTATTGCACACAGTCGCGTCCTATCAAGAGGAGAGCGCTGGCTGAGCTGGAGGAGTGGTTCTGACAGCTGTCAATGCCATTTCCCTCTGTCAGACATCATTAAAGGTTTTACATTATGGTTTTTCGTGGCTGAATCCTGCTCCGCTCCTTCCGGTGAATCACACAGCATCTTGTCAGCGTGGGAGTTTTGTGCATTTGAGACTTGTTGGGGTATTTGGGATGGGTGAAAGCCAGCAAGACTGGGTAAATTCTCATTGTTTTAATGATGTGAGAGGGCAGACTGGTAAAGGGATCTGCATTCCTCTTCCAGCAGCCTGTACCAGTTCTGCAAGAACGAAACTGTCAGGTCACAGACTGGAAAAGGAGAAAAATGCTGAATGACGTAATTAATAATTAACGACTGCAATTCCTATAGTACCAGGAGTAAACGTGAATACAATTCAAACGCAGGCGTGAACAAAGTGAGAGAAGCTGGGTTTCTTCACCCCAGTAAAGGTCTCTTCTGTCTTTCAGTTGGGATCACCCTAGATCCTCCACTTGCTCCAGGTCTTTTGTGTTGTCACAACACTAAATGCTTCAAACAACCGTAATCATCCCTCAGTCTAGGAGCACTCTGAGCACTGTCTCATCTTTTTAACCTTTCTTTCTTTCTTTTTTGGGGGTCTTCTCTACGTGCTTCCTGGAGCAGGAAATCCATTTAGCGAGCACTGGAGAAGGCCCAGTTGTCTACGTGCAACCGAGTAAGCTAAATTTCGGCCGTATCCCAGTTCTGCAAGATGTTTCCAAAACTCTGCACCTCTTCAACCAGGCTGTCATCCCTGCATCGTTCTGGACAGAGATGGTAAGTGTTTGCGGGGCTGTTTTCCAACCTATCATATGTGATCTATAGCAGCCCGGGGCTTGATCTTATGTACAATATATCCATGTCATCATCTCAAAGGGAAAACAAAATATTCTGTGACCTCAGATGGCTAGTGCTGGTTTATAAACGATGTTTTTTTGGAGGGTTTTGCATGCTGTTTTGCTATAGCTTGCACCTGTGGCTGCGATCCCATTGCAATTCCTTCCTTCCTCGTGCAGCTGTACTCTGTGAGGCTTACAGGGGGTATCTGCCTCTCAGTGCTCTCACTTATGGGGCTGGGTGATAAATCCACCAGCCTCGTGTTCTCCAAGATGCCAAAGCTGCTGCTCTGATCTCCTGCTGGCAGACTGCGCAGGACAGCGAGCTGTCCTTTCCCTGCCTCCTGCTGATGGCTCATCTTGAAACTGCTGCTGCTAGCAGTGAGGCTTATAGATCACGGACCCCACTTGAAAGAATGAGCTATTGATTGAAATTTTCACAACAGCAACATTACGGGACTGGCAGCTCAGCAAACTGAACGAGATTAAATTAAGGGGCAGCGACAGCGAAGGCATAAGGCAAGTGTCTTGTTCAGAGTAGAAGAGGAAAGTGCTGTAATGGAGATGGCCACGTTGACCACTTGGTGGTAACCATTATGTGTGAGTTGCTGTTCCTGTCAAGTCATGCTTCCTTCTTGATTTATGGGTGAAAAGAGCAAACTGAGATGTAGATGAGCTATGTCACTGCTTTGGGGTCAGCCAGGAGAGAGGCATGCCAGGCTGGAACTGAAGGAAAGATCTCCAAAGCTGTGCACTGAGGTGGAGAGCTCTGCTGGCCTTCTGTCTTAGTTTCAGCAAGGGATGGAATTGTTTTCTTCAGAGCCTTTGGTATGATGCCACGTTTTGGTTCTAGGGGAAGAACAATGGTGATAACACACCAATGTTTCTAGTTGCTGCTAAGCAGTGTTGTACAGAGCCAAAACCATTGGCAGCAAAGGGCCCAAGGAGCTGGGAGGGAACAGAATTGGGACAGCTGACTTAAACTGGCCAAAGGAATGTTCCATACCATTTGGCATTGTACAGAAGGAGTTTTGAAGGGGTAGGAGTTCATCTTTCTGTTTCACTGTGCAGGACCTTTTCCGTGTAGGAGACTGTGCCTTGAAACATGGCGTCAGTCACAAACATAGGTGTAGCCAGGAATTTGCAGCTTTGTGCTGGCAGTGAGCTGCACCAAAGTCTTCTGAGGACGGCAGAAAGCTGTGTCCTCCCCAGGGTGTGGTCTGCACGTGGCTTTTAGAAGGGGCAGGAAAGGATTGGAGGGGAATTTGGGAAAGGCACCTGAAACCTGACTGCAGGGAAGAGTGCTTATTGTATCAGTATCTTACGTGAATTCATGCCCTCTCAAAATTGCTGTATTTCAGTAAGCAAAGGAATTGTCATTCTATTCATCTAGGGAAACTAAACTCATAGTATTCTGCTGCACTCATTGGCCAACCAAATTAAAGAAGTGGAGAAGTCTTCAAGGCAATTACGCTCCTACAAGCAAGAGTGACTCAGCTGCGTGCTTTTCCCAGAGGACACTAGAAAGGGGTTGGTTATTAAATGTTCTGCTTGGCAGCCAGCAGCCAGGCTGCGGCTGTGTCCTGGCTGGCGAGCCCCAAGGCTGAGTGCTGGTGGGGCGAGCTGGGACAGGGGAAGCAGATGGAGGCAAGCAGCCGAGCCAACCGTGACAAATTAGGCTCCGCTGTCAAGTGGCAGCAAGTCCCACACGTCAGTTTTGATGTTTTTTATTTATTTATTGTAGAACATTCCCTTGGTGGTACACTGGGGCTGAAGCTGGACCCAAGCGGTCCACCTGCCGTCTCTTTGCTGCCCTTTGCAGAGTTGGTGCAAAGCTGGAGGATTTCTGGCTGCTGGGGGCTTTTCCTGGTGCTTTTGCTGGGAAGATGGTGTTGCTGTGGTGCCAGGAGCCTGGCTGTCCACAGGAATTGCTTGCCCCTTCAGTTCCTGAACATCTCCAAACAGTCAGACCCCACATAGAGTCATGGAGTCATAAGGTTGGACAAGACCTCTCAGATCCCCAAGTCTAACCCCGTCCCACCCCCACCATGCCCTCTGCCCACGTCCCTCAGTGCCACATCTGTGTGGTTCTCGGACACCTCCAGGAGGGGGGACTCGGACCAGACCATTAGAGTCAACAGTGACTGTTCTGCAGCATCACAACTCCTGTCTGCCTTCCCTATTACCCAGACAGCACTGATTTCCCAGAGACCCTTTTTTCCTCTTTATGTACACATAGCCAGAAAACAAAACTGATATTTTTTTGAAAGTTCCTCTGCCTGGCAGAGATCCCAGGTAAAGCATCAGCCTTGTCCCTGCTCAGTTGACTGGTCTGAAAGAAATGCGGCTTGGGAAGGAGGACAGCTGCATTCTGACTATTGAGTTCTGCTTCCCCTTGGACTTGTGCAAGGCCAGGAGGACCAGAACCCTTAATTAACTGGCTGTAAGTAGTGTGGTGGCTCCCCTGTTGTTCCTTGAGAGCTGCTATCCATCTCCCACACTCACTGGTGCTCATTACAGCCAGATTTTGGCAGCTCTTACTCTCAATGGAAGTCTGTCCTGTAAGGAGCTAATGATCTCAGTGCTAAGCTTCTTGATTAAATGATTGATCCCAACCCTTGCTTACCACTCAGGAACTCTGATGTCCAATAGTGCAAGCTCCTACAGGGACAAAAATAGCCACTATCTTTGTCTATTCAGTGCATTACAGCAATTGCATCATTACCCAGAGCACTTAGGGATAAGCGAGAAGAAGGGATGTTATCAGAAGTCAGACCTTACAGTGGGGGTTTCTATAGATGGAATATATGGGACCGCTCACTTCCAGCTCCTAGAGACTTGGAGCTCCAAGGGATTTCTGCTCCATGGGGGAAATTTGGATGGTGCAGGCAGGAGCTGTTCTACAAACCCACATGGAGATGGCCCAGCACAGCATATTGGTTATGGTGGGTCTCCTGCTGGGTGCTGCCCATTGCATCCAAGCCCTAATGAAGGAATGACAGCATGCTGCAAATCCTTCTCCCCCTGAGCCTGCCTGCGTGCAGTGGGTCCGCACTGGGAATTCAGAGCCTGTCTCCATCCAGACAGCCTATCACATTCCTCAGCAATAGTTTCTTGGGCACAATTTACTGCCCGACTTGCTGCCAAGCTTTGATAAATGAGCTTTGTCATGTAGCAAACTTGCAGATTCACCTCTAGAGTAGAGCTATCAGGTCTCCTTTTCAAGCGAGCTACCCTATGTCAGCACAAATCAGAGGAAAAGCTGTACCTTAATGTCAATGAAGATCTCACACCCGCTGGTTGGTTCAGACTTGTTCTCTGGCTGGTGGCAGCTCAGTGGCAAGGGATGTGGGGGCAGGAAGAGGGTTTGTGGTGTCACCCACGTGAGGGTGGAACAGGTTGCTCAGAGGAGATGTGGATGCCCCCATCCCTGGAGGTGTTCAAGGCCAGATTGTTTGACATCCTTTGTACTGGTCAAAATTGGGTCAGTGAAGGGAGTCCTCTACCAGAGAAGTAATATACAAGTTGCACAAGGCCCTGGATAGTTGGTGTTTCCAGACACCATGGCTTATAGTGGTTGAATTTCACAAAATCTGTCTTTTACCCTTGTACCTTCAACCTTCCCTTTCCCTGCACTCAGAAATCTCCATCGCTCCTACCTTGAGTTGATCCTGCTCCTCTTCCAGGATCGCAAAGATTCGTGCTGGAGGGTTGAACCCAGACAAGGCGTCATCCTCCCCGAGACTGAGGTGTCGGTGGCTGTCATAGCCAACCTGGACGACACCAGGAAATTCCAGGACAACATGAACCTCTTCATAGAGAACAGCAGCACCTACGTGATCCCCGTCCGGGCTGTCGGCATCGGCACCACCATCGTCACCGACAAACCCTTTGCACCAGAGCTCAACCTGGGGCCGCACTTCAGGTAGGGGCTCTTGGGTTCAGGTAGGGTTCGGGATGTGTCGTGGTCCTTCAGGTCAAGCCTTCCTCTTGAGGACCCAGCAACATTTCATTGATAGGAATTCCTTTAGAAACACCTAATGGATGTTTGAAAGGCATTATGCGCTCAACCTCAAAAGCCACCACAGTGGAAACCAGTTGCTAACTTGTCGCTGAATTGCCCTTAGTTATAATGCATTTATTTCCTCACTTTGTCAAATAGAGATCTGGAGCAAAACAGCAGGTCCCAGAAGCCTCTGGCTGAAAAACACTACGTTACCAGTATAAACATATTTCCCTTCGCAATAACAGTGCTTGCTTTTTCACTCAGTATGGAGTATTGGTTCACAACAGCGTAAAACCTGGTGGTAGCTTGTTAGCAACTCCTTGACAAAATTAATGATGCTGTTTTATTTCTCCTCTTCCTGGCAGTGCTGGAGGAGCAGTAGAATTTCTTTGCCCTTGATCAGCTCGCTTGTCTTTCCCTGCTGAGCTTCTCGTTATTAGGCGTAGTTTTCCCTTGTTTCTCCTGCCTGTATTTTTGTATTTCTTATTATTTTCCCTGCCATCTTTTCCATCACAGCAATGGAATCCCAGGACATGGGATGGTGGCAGGGGACTGGCATGTTCCATGAGCACGGAAGACACTTTCTATGACCATAATTTGAAAGTGAGAGGAGAGAAAGCCTGCTGAGGTTAAGCAGGATAAATCAAGAGCGTTAATTGAGAGGGCTCATCTCAAAGAGGAGGTTCTGTGTCTTACAAGCAGGGGTGGAAGGGAGGTCCTTAACAAGAGCCCAGGCACCAGCTGAGCTTCTCAGGGCTGTGGTCTTGCATCTGGCATGACTGCTCCGAGTTCTCCGTGAGACACAGCATCTCATGCCGAGTTGTTACTCAGCAAACACTTCTGCAGTCTGTTTCAAAGACTTGTTGGTTTCTGTGTCTGTATTTACCTCCTTACAGTGGATGCACGTTTCGTGCTGGGTTTGAACTCTTCCTGGAATCATTCATTTCCTGGCCAAGCTGAGATTAATAATGGGTAAAATAAAGGGTAAAATAATTACTCCGGCCTCACCCGCCGTTAGGGTTTCTTTACATGAAATAATCAATTTCCATTGAACGCTCATTTAAGTTTATGTCTCGCTCTAGTTAGTTACCCCCTGCTGCTCCCCTCTGCACCCAGACCTGCTCTTGCTGCCATGTTCATGCCAGGGGAACTTCCGTTGATCCCATGTACCCACAGCCCATTTTTTTTTTTTCCCAAAGCACAGCACCAGGGCACAGGATGGTGATCTGTTGGGGGCAGCGAGGGTTGCTGGGGGAAGCACCTTGGAAAAATACAGTGAGTGTGGAGCCCCAGAGTTACTGGGCATGGTGGTGATGGATCAGTGGTTGAACTGGATGCTCATAGTGGTCTTTTCCAACCTTAATGATTCTATTAAAACTGTTCCTTGCAAACATACCAAACGTTGCACGCTGATAAACTTGGGACAACCATGGTCTGGCTTCTGCTGTAGCCAGCAGAGTGCTGAAGCTGGGTGCCTACTGGGAAATCCTGGCTTCCCTGACACTTTCCATCTCTGCTTCTCTTCCAGCCTGAGTCTCTTCTCCTATCACTTCAAGATAACGAACAAGGGAAGGCGCACCCACCAGCTCTACTGGACCACAGAAGGCTTCGCCCCGTTCCGCCAGCGTGATCGCCTCCCAGCCGTGGGTGACACCAAGGACAGCTTCCGCCAGGGCCCTGTGTTTAGGCTTTGGCCGCTGAGGATGGAGCTGATGCCAGGCAGGACGATGGAGATGACACTGGAAGGCTTCTCCAGCACTCCAAGGGTAAGGTTGGGTTTGGGGCCGAGGTCTTGCCATTGGGTTACATCCATGGGATCAACCTCAGTGACCCTTGGCTCTTACTGGAGAAAACGAGCATTTGCCTTCAAGAAGTGTTTAAATGCCACAAGTTACCATGGCAGCACCGGTTGCTTTCCTTGCTGGCCACCATCAGTTGCTAAGGCTTTGCTTGTTTCTATAGCTACCATAAAGCCATCTTGCTGATATCAAAATATGGGCTGCTTTACGGGGCGAACGGCAGGTGATAAGGTGATAAGGCATCGCATGCTGTGGCATAAGGGAAGGACAGAGAAAAGAGTTCAGCTCAGAGAGATTAGGAAGTAAATAATAATTAAAGAAAAAAAAAAAAAGGTGATATATCTGGGGGAAGCATCCACAACACCTGGGGAGGGGGCAGCGTCTGGGAGCAGCAGTATTTTTCCTCTGTGCACAAACACAGGCAGAGGGCTTATCTGGCACTGAGCTGCAGAGGAGAAAAATGAACACAGTGCTTCAGCACTGGCCATCACAGGAGGACGTTCTCCACGTGGGGAACTGCTTCCAGAGATCATTACCATTGACAGCTGAGGCTTGTGTCAATATTTCCACACCAGCCCCGCTGCCCCAAGGGCAGTTGGTCTGGCAGTAGGGCTGCGCACCCATGAGCTGCAGTTCGAGGTGTTAATGGAATTGCTGCATGGGCCGCTTTTGCCAGGGGAAGCCCAATTCAGAGAGTTGCAGAATGGCTTGGGTTGGAAGAAAATTGTGCAGGGAAGCAGCCAGTGAGAAGGAATGAATCTGCACCATGCCCCCTGTGGTAGCAGTTTTGAAAGGTGTTTGAGAGTGGTAGTGGAGGAGGACGTGGTAATTCATGTGGTGGGACTCTGCAGGCATGTCACTTTGCAGTTCTGAACTCTAGGGGATTGCTGGAGAAAGGGAAAAGGAACCAGGGAGGAAATGCAAAGACCAGGGCACTGGAGAGGCCGTTGTGCTAGGAAAGCTGCACAGGGATCTGTGAGCTTGGCTGCAGCTCCTGGGGCCAGTGCCAAGCCCCTGGGAAGGCTCTCGCCTTGCTTGTGTGGAGCTGGGTTGTGAGGCTGCAATGGCGGCGGGAGGGGGATGTGGAGAAGTGATACCACAAGAGGAACCAGGAGAAGTCGGAGTGGAAGAGCACTTTGCTTGGGCAGAGGGCTGCCACCTGAGACGCCTTGTTGCATGGGATTCTCCCATGTATCCTTTCCTCTATGCTTCCAAAAGAAGGCTTGTTGGCTTTGGGCCCTCTTATCACCCATTTCCCTCAATGCAGTTATTTTTGTAGCGATGTCCCACTGCTTTCTGTAAGGGTTCTGCTCACCAATGGGGCACACAGGGGACTGTGGCATTGCAGGTGGTGACGGAGCGGCTGCTGTGCCACGCCATCATAGGCAGCAAGGCGGGGAAGACTCAGGTCATGCAGGTGGACGTCACGTGCGAGTTCGTTGCCCCTGTCCTGCAGATCTCCTCCAGGGAAATCACTTTCTGTGTGGAGAAGGTAAGTGCCTGCGTTGTGTCCTCGTGCTCAGTGGTAGGGCTGCTGACCTAAAGCCTTCAGGGCGCATGGTTATGTTAATGAAGTTAACTCTTCTCCAAGCCCATGGGGCTTTGGTTATTGATTCAAACATGACCATCCCTTGCTTCCTCACCCACGTAATGCTGGGATTACAGCTCCCCAGCAGAGGTGGATTGGGGCCGCTTCTAGAGAGGCATCGGTTTCTGTACTCGGTGTAAAGGAGGGTTCTGAGCATTCCCCAAGGCACAGTGAAGTCTGAACACCGGTCCTGTAGGGAGGCTGAGAAAACCGAAAGTGCTGTCAGCAGCTCAGATTGATGAGGAAAAGCTGTCATGGTCTCTTGTCTCTCTGCTGCTCTCTCTGCTGTTGGTGGAGATGTTGGCTCTTTGCATTTCCTCATCACCTCCTTCAAAGAAGCCGCAGACGTCCTTCAGTTGCACTGACGATAACAGCAACGCAGAGCAGGTGCCCTTTGGTCTCTTAACTCCTGCCTCCTGCATCATCCTTCCTTCTCCCACAAGGTGTCTGAAAAAGAGAAAATAGTTCATTATTTAGCGTCAGTGTTTCCAGGTCTCTCCTCCAGCTTCCTGGCTCCCAGTGCAGCCCACGGTCCTGTTCAGGTTTAATGAGAAGCTTTTTGCTCCTCCCTGGTGCCCACGCTCTGCTCCATGTGTGCGCTCCCGCTTACCGAGCGCGATGGCACGGCAGATGTCTGAGAGCAATGCGTGTAGAGCTCGTTTCCCAAACACAGTCTAACTTACACAAGTGGAAATGAGCCTTGCACCTCTCAGCCCAAAGCTGGAGATGTATGGTGTGGGTTCGCTTTGTTTTGGCCTCGTAGAAGCAGCTGCCTCCTCTTGGGTCCCTTTGCTTCCTCTGTAAGGGGCAGTGATGTCCGTAGTCCCCTGCAGGATGCTGTGGCTTCTGAGAAAGAAAAGTGTTTGATGAACGCTGAGAAAATCTTTCTAAAAGAGTGAAAAGCAATTAGAATGGTCAATAGAGAGCTATCTGCAATTCAGAGGTTGAAAAATGTGAAGTGCAGCAGAAAGGGAAGGGGGCCTGTGTCCACTCCTTCTCCACTTGTTGTCTCCTGTCTCTGTAGCAACCCAGTGATGTCCTAACTGCTCAGCACGAACCCCTGCACTTGAAGAACATCTCCTCCCTGCCGCTCAGCGTGGTGCTGCTCATGGAGCAGCCCTTCTCACTCTGCGACGTGGAGCAGCGGCCCCTCCCCGCAGGCACCCAGGTGAGCAGCCCAGGCTTCATGGTGCAGCTGCAGGAGCTGGAGGTGCTTGGTCTTTGGGTCAGCAGCAGCCTGGACAGAACTAAACCACATTTGAAATGAGCTGCTGAAAGAAACTGCCTTTCTTATGAGTAAATTTGGGCTTTCTCTCTCTGCTGTAAGCCTGAAGCTGCAGTGCTATTGCCCATCTTCTGAGTGTAAGGATGAAGGAATTCTTCAGGAGTCAGTGCTTACCGTAGTGCTGAAGTGGTTATGTTTTTGGCACATAGCCTTCTCAGGTCCAGGGTTCAGCAGACCAGTACTTGTTTCTCTCTCGCATAAAGCAGAAATGTAAGCCTGAGATGGTCCCATATGGGTGTTTGGGGTGCTTGTGGGCAGACACACACCATAAAGAAAATGAGGGATGAACTGAGAAGCTCACATTGGCATCCCACCTGGAACACCATGCATTCACGTGCTTCATGCCACCAGACATGAAACTTCATCACACTGCCATTTAACACAGCAACATAGAATGGCTTGGCTTGGAAGGGGCCTCAAAGACCACCTGGTTCCACCCCCTGCCTCAGGCAGGGTTGCCAACCACTGGATTAAGCACTAGGTCAGTTTGGCCGGGGCCTCATCCAGCCTGGCCTTAATGTCTCATCTCCTTGCAGCCACTAAAGCTGAAGACTGGGGAGGAACTTCACCTCTCCATCAGATTTAACCCTGCTTACAAAGAGGATTTGAACATCCGGGTAGCAGAGCGGGCTCTGAAAATACGATTTCTTGAGCACCCTCTTGAGGAGCAGGTTGTCGTTCGGGGAGAGGTCTACTTTCCAAATCTTGACATCGAGACCATGGCCGTGGACTTTGGCTGCATCTTGAATGACACCGAGGACGTGCGTTACGTTGAGATGACCAACTGCAGCCCGCTGCTCGTCCGGTACCGCTGGTCGTTCCTGGCAGGTGGCCATGTGAGCCAGATGAGGTACGTGCCTTGCCCTTTTCTCCTTCCTCGTGTTTTGTCTGTCATTTGCAGAGCCCAAGGCTGTCTGCTTGCGATCTGACAAATTGCTTTCAGCTCTCCCATCTGGAAATGTCACCTACTGGCCGCGGTCAGGGTGAGTGCTCGGGGAAGAGGTGACCTCCACCAGTCTGAGGCTGGGAGGGAAACGACGTGTCCTGCAGCTGCGACTATAGGGTGTAAGGAGCCTGCAACACTTCAGCCTTAATCCATAGCCCAGGATCTCGCTGTCTTACCTCTGAATCGTAGAGTCATTAAGGTTGGAAAAGACATCTAAGAATATCAAGTCTAACTGTCCGTCTACCACTCATATTGCCCACTAAACCAATGCCCCTGGAGAGCAGGGCTGCCCCATGGGTTGCACGCCCAAGAGCCATCTTGCAGTCACGCTGGAGCACATCTGTAAGCACATTTCCAGCCGTTCTTCCCGCTGTGGCCTCTCTGCATAGTACAAAAGTCTAGTCTGGATGGTTTTAATTACAGCAGCAAATGGTTTTTCCATAATGCCCTAGGAAAGTTAACCACTGTGCATTGAAGTGCCGCTCTTCTAAATAATACAGATCATCAATAAGCAGCTTTGTTTGGAGAATTGGATCTGGCTCACAGCAGGAGACCTGCTGGGGACTGGAAATTAGCTACGTCTGTGTGGAGGGCTCCAGGGAGGACCTGGGCTCTGGGCAGCCCGTTCTCAGCTGGGTCTGACCAAGTAACGGGACCTTCTTGATGCATGGCACCTTCAGGAATGGACCCTAAAGGTTTCCAGTTATGTAGAGGGAGGTAGGCAGGCAGGAGGGGAGCAGCACTGTAATCGTTGCTTGGAGGCCGCTGTCATCTCCTGGTAAATTAGATTAGGGTTTAATTACAAGCTAAAGGGAGAATCTAATTTTGATGATAGAACAATGCTTATATTTTATAATAACAGAGAAACAAGCACATTACACCAAAGCCTGTGTGGAATTAATTTCCTCTGGGGCCACTTGTTGGCCGGTTGCCTGTTTATCTTTACTCTTATTATTTAGAACCTCTTTGAGTTTTTAGAAATGTGAGAGCTGAGTTGTTTTTTTTCGGCTTTTAATCACCCTGTCCCCACCTAAATTGGCTTTGCTGGACCTGAGCCCACAGGCAGTGGTTCTTGCAGAGGGTGCTGAATCACCCAGCTCCATTGGCTGGGCAGCACCAAGGAGTTCCAGCACTGGACAGCATGGCAGCCCTTGCTCCACTGGTCTTGGGCGTAGATCCTTTGCTGGCTTTTTAGCGAGGAGGACGTTGTGACAGCTCCCGTTTCTGCTCTGCATCTTAATTAAGCATTAATGTACTCTCCCTGGGTCCCTCAGCAGACACCATGTGATTCTCCATGGCAGAGCTGGAAATGAAGACAGTCTCCAAGCTATTAACACCTCAAATTGCTCATTAAGAGCCCAGCAGAAGGGCAGCATGTCAGATATTATTTCTGGTCCGCATTAAGCACTGTTGGTATTCTAAATTATCAGATCAAACTAACTCAGCCTGACATGGGGAGAATCAAACATCGGGTCCCATGGAGGTGAGATGGATGGAATTTAACCATCCATACATCTAACCTTCCTGGAGCCCATCATCAGAGGCTCCCAGCATCAATCAGACACACACATTTATTTTGACCAGGAGAGAAAAATGTTGTTTCTCTGTCTGGGCAAGACTGCGCCTAGGTGTGTTTTCTTCTTCTAACTGTTGAATGCATTTTCTTCCTCCTTACTCTTTAGTTCCTCAAGCAGAGTAATCACATAACCCAGCCTAAGCGTTGCTGTGGTTGGACGTGCCAGGTCATGCCAACCATGCCTCTTTTCCAACACTGTTGAGCCACGAATCTCTTGTGATTCCTCCTCCCCTAGAGTACATGAGCAGGGACAGGCTGAGATCAGTCTCTTCCCTTGCACTTTTGATAACTCCAAGCTGAGTTAAGCACGGCACCACAATGTTTTCTGCTGCCTTGGGATCAATTTCCAGAAAGACCCATCAGGAGGCAGAGCCAAATTCAAGCACCACATTTCTTATGCTTAAGATATCTTATCTTTAAGGTTCCTTCCACGAAGACTGACTTGTGCCCCTTTTCAAGGGAATTACGTAGCTCTTCAGTGTGGCTTGAGATTCCCATCAAAAAGGAAAGCCTTACATCCAAAGGTGGTACAAGGCATTTCTAGAATAACCAGAGGCACCTGTGAGAAGTGCTTCCTTCCTGCTACTACCAGAGGCTCAACACTAGAGTCAGCTGTTCTCCAAAGTTTTCTTCTTTATGGGAGCATGCAACAAGGCACGGCTCCTTCCGAGCACTGCTGTTCCTGTACGACCCCTTCATCCCTGTTCCTATTTTCTTCATGTGAGACCCAGGGACACAAAACCTTCCTGGGAGGCGGCCAGCACGCTCCACGTCGTCCATGCTCCAGGACAGACTATCTGCACAGCCATGGTGCCTCTCATACCTGCTGTCTGCCCGGATCTGATGCCTCTGCAGTGGGAACTTCATGGCTACAAACCCAGAACAATGCATCATGAGCAAATCCTTCGTGGAAGGGGTTTGTTGAGCTAAACAGTTAGGCAGCGTCTCTCTTTTCTACCTAGGATTTTCTCTGCCAATTTACTTCGAACAAACAAGGAGTCTTTCTCCTCCCAAGTGGGTCTTCTGTGGCATTAATAATTTCTTGTTCCTCTGCCCTCTCTCCTGCCACGTCCCCCGGCAGGCTGCACTGCAGGGACCCTGCCAGCCAGGTTCCTGCCTCGTTACTGACAAAAATAATCTCTTGTTATACTTGATGGGGCCTTTGTTTTTGGTGGTTTTATAACAAGGAAGAAATGGAAAATAGAGACAGTGAAAAACAGTGCAAGGCAAAAATCTGACAGCAGTGCTCTGTCAGCTGCCAGAGGAGAGAGGTAGCAAAAAGTTATATCTGAAATGCACGTGTTTGCTGTGCCCTGGTGCTGGGGAGCCTCAGATGAGGGACAAGAGTGCGTACCCCTTTCCCCCCCAGTATTGTCATGGGCCTGCTGCGTCTCAAGCTCTTTGGGGCAGCAGATCTGGGGATTTGGTGGCTCCAAGGTCACTGCTTCCCCCATAGCCCCATGGTCTTGGGTCTCTCCGTTTGGAGTGCTGCAATTCCTACTTGGGATGCAAGCTGGCTCTCAGGAGGCTCTGCACTTGTGGGCAGAGATGATGTGAAGATGAAACAAGGGAAACTTCTGGAAATTTGCTCCCTGTTCCTCCTTGGGAGCGTGACAGTGAGTTTCAGACATCTCTGCTGTCCCAGAGCTTCTGACCATGGGTAGACCGTGGAACAGGGCCTCTACCACAGAGCCCAGAATGCCTCTTTGAGAATCACTTTGACTCTTGCATTTGGGTTTTCTGAGGCTCAGATTGGATATTAAGAACAACTTATTCTCAGAAAGAGCAATGAGGCACGTCACAGCTGCCCAGGGAGGTGGGGGAGTCTGTGTCCCTGGAGGTGTTCAGGAACCATGGGGATGTGGCACTGAGGGACATGGTCAGTGGGGCACGGTGGGGGTGGGCTGGGGTTGTGCCTGGCAATCTGAGAGGGCTTTTCCAACCTTCATGGTTCTATGATTCCTTTACCCAAGGGTGACCAACCCAAGTGCTTCCGTTCTCCATGGTGGTCTGGAGAACCGTGCCCGCGCACTGGGGAGCACACTGGGGTAGGGTAAGTGGAGGCTTTTTGCTCTGCCACCAATGCTCCGTGAGCACCTGACTTCCCTCTGCTCTCTGATCTTCATTACCCAGACCGCACAGTGGGACCTGCGGTGGGTTTGCACTGCAAACAGTGTCATTCTCTGGATAAATGCTGGTACCCCTGTGCCCAGATGGATTTGCTTTAACTCCCAGCAGGACCAAGGGGAGGACCAGCTGGGGTGGCAGATCAGCTGCTCCTTGCCTTGGTCCCTCTTGCAGCATTTTCATCCTTCTCTCCATCCATTCCCACATTTGGGACAGCATCCCCATCCTGCTCAGCGTTCCACACCCATGAGCACCTCTTGGCTTCACCCTGGAGATCCTTCTCCTTTGTCTTCATTGGTGCCTGTCGCCTCTCCCTTCCCTGCTTCCATCATCCCATTCTTATCCTGGTTTGCCCCTGGACCAGGCCACCCCTCTGGGTCATCCCTTGCCCCCATCTCACATGGGGCTGTGCTCATTTGTGCATTTCCTGTGAGTGTGTCTGTCTCACTCTTGGTAGGACAGTGCAGTCACCTGGAACTGAAAGGAGAGTGGTGCTGTATAGGTTGACCTCCTCCAAAGGCCTCTTCCACATCTCTCTGTGCCCATGGGCTGGGTGAGAGGTGCAGGTGCCCATGGTGGCTGGGGAGCTGCAGTGCCAGGTCCCATGGAAATGCTCTGAGAGAGGCAGAAGCTGTGGCAAGAGGAGCTTTCAAGACTCTCTCTGATTTTTCTGATGGAAAGCGATGGGTCAGTTGAGGTTTCAGGTGATTTCACATGCAGGAGGTGAATGTGGGAGCAGCATCCTGCACTCTTTGGGGCCAGGTCTCCTCTCTTGCTGCTCCAGTGCCCTGGGAGGAGGAGGAAAGCTCATTCTCAAAGCAGGGGCTGCTTGCATCCAGCCAGCTGCAGCAGCAAGATGCAGTTTGGGTGACCATCTCAGTGCTGATGGCTCTTGCGCAGCCATGTCATGCCGCCTGCATCGTCACATTGGGTTGGCAGCAGCAGCGTGATTTCTAGCTCCTCTATTTTGGGAGGAGGGTGTGGGAAGCGGTGTGAAGCTTTGTCCCCAGCGGGCTCACAGGCAGGCTTATTTCTGGCATCTCAGAGGCTGGGGATGGCAGGGCCTCCTCCCTCCCCAGTGGCCATCCAGCCACACTCCCAATCCATCCCCACTCTTCCCTCCATGGAGGTTTGAGCTGCACTCTGTGCACGTGCAGTGGGAGACCCTGAACGGTGGAGGGCAGCTGGGGCTGGGTGAGATGGACCCCGAGGTCGCTTTCCCCTTTGTTCTGCTTTCCTAAGACCTCTCCTTAGGAAGACTTCACATCCCAGCAAGCAGAAGCACGGCAGCTCTCGTTGACCCGTTGGCTTGTTGGGCTTCCTTCCCTTTCGTCTTGCACTTATTGCTCCCTTCGGCTTTCCCCCTGGAAGCAGTCTCTGGCTGCATGGTGTGCTGCCTTGCTGCAGCACTCACTGATCACATCACCTCCCGCTGTCCCAGAGAGCTTCCACTTCAGCGTGAGAAATATTGTTGTTGTCAAGGCGCTGTGGTGCCACGAAGTTGCCTCAAACCATTCGATAGAACCAGGGGTAACTTAATAAATGGTTATGGATTTTCCATCTCAGGGCTTTGCCTCTCCTCAGGAGTTATTAACCCCGTAGTATTTATCTCAAGCAGCTCCAAGCTGTGGTTATTTTCCCTCGCTAGGATGGGTGTTGGCTGGAGGCTTGGTGAGCCGTGAGTACCCACTGGGGAGTGTATTGTTAAGGGAAGGCACCAAATTCCCAGCTAGGAGTGAAGCACCCAAGGCTGCTGCAAAAGCCTATGCTTGGCTCTTGGTTAAAAACAGCCAAGACTTCCTTCCTGCAAAGTACTTAGCGCTGCTGTTTGGCTCTGTCCTCATTCCAGGCACACAGCTGAGCCTATCTCCAGTGGCTTCCATCGGCCTCATCCTGCTGAGGGGCTGCACAGCTCGTCCATCCCACGCAGGATTCCCACTGCAGGTCCCTATTCAGATGTATTCTCTTTTCTAGATTCAGCCCTCCGGTACCTAAATATTTCATCAAACCCCAACCAAAGAAAGAAGAGGGAGCCCCGACGGAGCCCTTGGCATCAGTAGAGAACAGCAGCCATGACATGGGTGAGAAGGAGGCAGCCCAAGCAGTGGGAGCAGCAGGGGAACCTGCCCCAGTGCCATCAGATGCAGATGAACCCCTGGAGACACAGGTAGAATCTCCTGTAGACCTACCACTGGGATATTGCATTGATGGCCACAGAGCAGATGGGTGCTTTCCCAAAACAAGGGGCAGACAGCCTGCTGTCACCCAGCTTTGAGAATGGCTTTGCTGGCTGCTGGCGTGCTTTGGAGGTTGATCCTGGTGGCGGTGAGGTCAGGAAATGCCAAAATGAGCATTATGTTCAAGGAGAAGGGCTGCAGCTGCTTACATCCTAGTATCAGCTTCGTTAACGTTGTGAGCCCGCATGTTTTTTTCTTAGCCAGAAGCGATGATACCCTGTGGCTGCACAGAACAGCGTGGCTAAATGCTGAGTTAGAAGCATGAAGTCTTTTTGATTTCCTGCTTTCTTGTCATGTATACACAAGTAAAGCAGGGAAATCCAAGTGGATGTGCCTAAGCAGGATCCAAAACTGCCTCAAAGCTGTACTGCAGTTTGATCTTCTGCTTATGTCACTGTATTTAGGCAATATCTGTATAACCTTTCTGGGGAGAAGGAAGATTGTAAGCTTAGAACAGCCTGGCTAACATCTTTTGGAATGCATGCTTTGCTAGTTTTGAAAATGCAGGGATGCCAAAATGGTGTTGAAATCAGGAGGTATGTGTGTAGTACAGAAGGACTTCAAGGACAGTGGGTTTGGAGAGGTTTTTTTTGGGGCTGGAAGGGAAGTCATCCCCTTGATGGCTCCTTTTGTAGGCTAGGAAGGAGGACAGGGAGATGTGCTCAGAGTCCTACATTGCTAAAGTGAGCAGCAGAGGTTGTGTGTTAGCTGAAAGCTCTGTAACTGCTTGTCGGCCAAAGAATAGACTGCATAAGGCCAAAAAACCTTTTTGCGAAGTGTGCTGAGGATGGCTAGGTTTTGCCATTTCTTCCTGAGAAGAAAAGGGAATGTGAGAAAACTCAGCCCTCCCCTGTGTTTTATCTGCTGGGGGAGACTGAGCCTCTAATTGGGTCTGAGGATGTCCCCTGAATACTCTTGCAGCTACTACAGGAGTCAAGACCGCAGCACGAAACACTTCTTCTAATTAAGAAGAAGCACATATTCTTCAACTCCAAGAGCAATTATAAAGCCTTCTTGTATAAATAGGGATCAAAACCCCCAAGGACAAGTTTCCTTCTTTTGAGGGCCCTTGTCAGGTTAATTACCACTGAACCAGCATCTCAGCTGCCTTGGCCAAGATGGGGCCGTTCAAGAAGATTGCTCCAGTGGAGATCTCCAGCTCTCTGGCACTGTGGAGCAGATGAGATGAAACCTAAAGCAGCACTTGAAGGTCTGCCACTCGCTTCCCAAGACCTCATTTTTCAGTTTTTGTTGTTCTTCTCTTGCAGCTGAATCCCATTTCTATTGTCATGGAAAGCCTCACCTGTCCAGGTTTGGGGCATCAGCTGTGGATGGGCTCAGACCCACACTGAACTGATGGCAGGGACATCCCATGTTTGATTTGTGCCTGGGTACTATCTCAGCTGCATCTAGCTTGACAAGGTTCCTCCTTATCCACTGAAATAATCACAGGAGGTCGGCACTGTTGGTTCATAGAATATCCCCAGTTGGAAGGGACACACACGGATCACTGAGTCCAACTCCTGAGATTGGTCTCACACTGAGCAGCCAGCTCCTGCTGCAGCTCCTGGTGCTCTTTTTCCAGCTGCTACCACCTGCTGTCAAGGAGCTGGAGAGTGCTGCAAAGATGGTGAGTGCTGCAGAGACTCAGAGCCTGGTGGAGACCAAGGAACCGATGGAGTTTGTGGAGAACGAGCCCCTCGCCTTGGGTGTGGAGGAGGTAAGAGGTATCTTCTTGGCCTGACTTCCACATTTCTAGTGTGGCGAGCAGTTGCCTGGCCCCTGCACGTACTGATGGCCCCTGGTGCTGCTCATGGCCTCGCATCCCTCTGAGCACAGCATCGTGCAGTGCTGCTGAAGCAAGCAGCCCTGGGAGAGGCCATGCAGGACACGCTGCAGGGCTGAGCAAGGACCACACCTGTGGGCATCGTTCACCCCGTTGGCATTAATCTTGTGGGCATTATTCATCCTCTTGGCATTAATCAAGTAGACAGTAAGAAGTTTCTGCAGTGGATTTTGCTGTGGCATCTTAAGAGAGTGCAGTGCGTTGTGCCCAGGAGTGAAAAGGACGAGGAGCCATGTGGGCTGAGCTGGAGCCCTCTCCCAGCTCCAGGACTCTCACCTCCAAGTCTCATGTTTCTCCAAAGGCAGTTAAAGCTTCTAAAGGCGTGATCTGCTGCGGAGAGAATGCATTGCTGCCAGGAGATCTCCCAAATTATGCTAATGTAATGTATTAGTGAAAGCATTAATTAGTGAGTATGGGAGAAGATTTCCCTGTGGTCCCTCTGCTAAAAAGCGGGATGGCTGCAGGAGAGGTTAGGATGATTTTGTGTGTCTGAGTGCCCCTCCAGCCACATCCTTCCCTCCAAGCCGGAGCTGCAGCCTCACCCCAGGGCCGGGTGGCTCTTCTGCATTGACATTGACTGTCCCCACTCCTCTCTCCCCTTCCTCCAGGTTTTTGACATCCTGCCGCTGTACGGCGAGCTGCAGCCAGGTGAGAGCCAGCAGGTCACCTTCACCTTTTTTGGTCACGCCAACCTGGTGGCCCACGTCACAGCACTGTGCGAGGTGCAGGGGGGTCCAACCTACGAGGTGATGCTCAGCGGGGAGGCCTCAGTCATCAGCTACCTCCTCGATGTCACAGAGATCAACTTGGGGCTGCAGGTACCACAGCTTCTCTTTGGGCTGGTCCTCATCTTAATCCAGGTCTAGGACTCTCCACCAACTCTGTTGGATGGACAGCTTTCCCTGTCCGTCCTCTAGCATCTGTGTAACACATCTTGCATTCAGCTGTTGTTCTTATGGCCATCTCCAATCTCCAGAGCTGGGAATTCCTTCTCCTCAAGGTTTCTAGCACTGCTTCCCTGGGCAGAAAGGTGATGATCTGCAGAGCACCGTGTCCTTAGGACACCCATCCACTGATCAGCTCCTACAGGCTGAGACCCAAGGAGATGCTCTTTACTACTGCTTTTGATTAAGTAACAAAATAAACCGGGGAGAAGTTGACGTGGGCTTCCCAGTCTGTAGGTGGAGAGAATTCCTCAGAATAACCCCTACTTTCCCTATTTTCAACTAAAACCCATTCAGATATTTCTAGCTGTATGCAGCACTGTCTCCCTTTTTGCTGCTAGCTCCACCAGTGCTTGCAGACAGGTGCCCATCCAGCTATTGCAACGCACACGCTACTTTGCAAAGATAAATATGTCTTACAGATGAGTGGTGGGATGATGACCTAGAAGTGGCCACTAGACTTTGGCACTGCAGCACAGGGCAGCTGTCCTGGTTTATCTTTGAGGTGGCATTTGGCCCTCTTTACGTGGTTGGTTTTGCACCTCTGCAAGCCACCCCAGATACCTGTTTGTATGTCCTGCAGCTGTGGGTTCCCCACGTTGGCGTCATCCCACCTTAGAGGGGTCGGTGCCCATCTTCTGTCCCCCCACAGCTGTTTAACGAAGTCACCGAGGCGGAGCTCACCCTGCAGAACAGCGGCAAGGTGGGATTCCAGTACCGGGTGCTGAGCCCCAGCGACAGCCCTCTGCCTGGAGTGCCCCTGGCGCTGCCCAGCACGGTGAGTACAGGGCAGCACAAGCAATGAACCCCGGCCCTGTGCGGCAGAGAAGGGCTGCCCTTGCTCTCCAGCTAGGACACAAAGCTCCTTTTCCAGAAATGAGCAGCCCTGGTACAGGTCCCTTGGTCCTGCAGAGCTTTGTGGAGCAGTGATGGGGGCAAGGAGGAGAGGAGCGCCTGGCATCCTACAAGGATGACACGCTGATGCCCTCTTGCTGTGAGCTTCTGAAGTCACAGCTGAGACTTTTAACAGCGTCAGCCCCGGCACTTCTGCTTTCCCCTCTCTGCTCCTGTCTGATGCTCGCCATCTGTCCGCCCAACTTTCTTTGGTGCTTTCCCCCTTCCTACTCCCACTCTCTGCAGGGTTATGTTGGACCTGGTGAGGAGCGGGTGCTGGAGGTCTCCTACCTGCCGGGAGTGCCTGGAGCCTTCTGCAGGGCTTTCCAGATCCAAGTGGGGCACCTGGAGCCAGAAACCATCACTCTGAAAGGGGAGGGGATCTTTCCCAGGATCTGCTTGGATCTGCCCAGGAATATCAGAGGTGAGCTCTGCCTCTCTGTCCCCAGGAAGGTCGCCTGGTTTCCTCCCGTGCCATACACCCATTGGGTCACTGTCACCCACCTGGAGGCTGGTGCTGCACTCCCACTTCTATTTTTGGATATTTTCTTCCTTCAGGAAACGAAAAGTATGAGAAGATCCTCCAGGAGGTGAGAGAGAGGATGGAGAAAGAGAGCCAGAGAGATGAAGCAGTTGTTCTGGGAGAGGCCACGGCCACTGAGACACCCGTGGATGACCTGGACACTGTGGTGAGAACGTGGTGCTGCCCTGTTTGGTGTGTGCCAGCCTTCTGCAGTGGGGTTGGGTGTGCCCTGCTGTCACTTGGGACCTCCTGCCCATGATCATCCCTCCTCTCTGTATTGTCCTTGAGTTCATGGCACCCTATGATGGAGATGCAGGGCATCACTGGGGTGCTTGCTTGCAACCCCAATCCTGGAACTTAATAGCAGAATGTGGATGCTCCATCCCTGGAGGTGCCCAAGGCCAGGTTTCATGGAGCCCTGGGCAACCTGATCTGGTAAGTGGTGACCAGCCCACTGACTTTGCTCTCCACAGTTGGACATCCGGCTGCAGATGCAAATGGAAGAGATGCTGGTAGAGGAACATGCCTTGGAGCAGCAAAAGCTCTCAAGCTCCCCAGAGGATTTGGTCTTTGACCAGCGAGCTCGTCAGAGGCTTCTCAGGTTGGTAGGGACTCCCTTGCTCCAGGTGCCCAAGGGTAACACCCAGCACCACTGCTCCTGAGAGCTCCTGCAGAGCTGGGACTGGCCAGAGACTTCGGGAGGACCCGATCCAGAGGGATGTGCCGTGCTGTCTGTGAGCAGCTGAGTGCCCTCCCCTCTGCAGGGCCACCCATGAGATTTGGGGGTGCCCAGCTCCCACCTGCTCCGTTCCAGCACAGACCATGGAGCCCATCCAGCACCATGGGCACCACCCCTTCTAATTAGCTCTGAAAGAGGCAACTCACAGCTGGCTTCTTTGTTCCAGCAAATGACTGAGGAAGAGGACGCTCTGCAAAACAGGTGGTTTGTGTTTTGCTGAGTGGGATTCCTCTGGAAAAAGACCTTCCCGTGAATCTCGTGGGTGTTGGTTACCAGTGCTCTTTTAGGGATGAATCAAGACCATTGCAGCTTTTCGTAGCAGAGGAGCTAGGATCCATGGACTCTACTATCAGTGGACCAGTATCCACTAACTTGCTTTTCTTTAAGGTCTCACTGCTAGCTGAGAAATGGTTTAAAAACTCTCCTTGTTCCCACTTTCAGGGTGCAGCTGCCTGAGTACGTCTTGGACTTTGGCTATGTCATCCTCAGTAACATCTACACACACATAGTGAAGATCACCAACACTGGGCAGCTGCCCGTGTCCTTCTGTGCAGATGGACGGGTCCTGCGTGGCACAGGTAACTGGGATGGAGGTGCTTCTCACCATTTCTGATGGTGTATGCCACTGAACGCATAGAGGGTTTGGAGTGCTTCTTTGCGCAGCTTGTTCCTCCTCAGGACCCCATGCTCAGTGCTGTAGAGCCTGAGTTCTTCTGGCCAGAGCCCTGGCCCACCTGAGGCTGCCCTAATGTTTGGCTGTGGGGCTGAGGTGGCCCAATCACCTGGGAGACATCAGCATCTCCTCCTTTTGGCTACCAAGAGGTTTTGTACACTCTGTGGGCTTGCATTGCAAACAGAGGGACCCTTTGTGGTTGAGGAGTGCTTTGGTTCACAGTGTCGTAATGCTTCTGTTCATCCTTCATGAGGAAAGAGCTTGTGAGGTCTTCTTTTGCACTAAAATAGGCTTTGAGATAAGGCTTGTTATCCACCATGCCATGGGTTGCCATGCTGAGTCACCATGAGCTGGATGGATGCCTCCTCCAAGCTGTTGTTCCTCCACTGAATAAGGGAATTGTAGTTGGAGACCCTTTTTGGAGAGGTCCCCAGCCATCCCTGGGGTGCCTGGTGAAGAGTTCCTTTTAACATGGGGCAGCAAGTCTTCTCCGGAGATGAAAGGGACTTCTTCACAGAGCAGCCACACCTGTATGACCTTGGCGTGCTGGTGACACATCCCACGTGGGTCACACATCTCAGCTGCTCTGTTGTCATCCATGAAGGTTTCACTGTAGAGCTGGACCGCGTGACGAACCTGCCGTACTGCGAGACCGAGACGTTCGAGGTGCGCTTCGACCCGCAGGGTGCCAGCGTGCCGCTGGGAGCGATGGACGTGCTGCTGCCCATCAGGGTACCGCCTTTTGTCACCCGTGTCAGGCAGGACACAGCAGCAGGACCCACCCGGGCTCTCATCTGGACACTCTGCTCTTCACTAGGTCACAGGAGGCCCCACGTTTCACCTCTGCCTTCGTGCCTGCGTGACTATGCCATCCCTCTGTGTCTCGAGGGACAGCCTGGAGTTCTCCGCTGTCCAGTGCGGGCAGTGTCAGGAGGAAACCATCCAGCTCTACAATCAGTTCCAGGTGCCCTGTAAATGGTTCATCACCATGAAGGAGCCTGTCAAGAAGGTAATGTTTAGTGGGCATAGTGGGGATGGGTTCGTGGTTGGACTAGATGATCGTGGAGGCCTTTTCCAACCTCAGTGATTCTATGGGTTAGTGGGCATGGTGGGGATGGGTTGGTGGTAGGACTAGATGATCCTAGAGGTCTTTTCCAACCTTGATGATTCCATGACTCTATGATTCTATAAAGCAAGGACAGCATGTAGCTGCTCGGTTGGGTTTCCTTGGCCTCTATTGCCTTTTTTGCCCCTATCACTGCCTGAGTGCCTACGCTACAGCTGATGAAGCCTTTGGAGGGTACAGGGCAAGGCTGGTTCATCTGGACCTGTTCGCTATCTGGTGCTCCACTTGTCTGCCATCTGCACCCATGCCTCCCTGTCCCCAGCACTGTGTCTGAGACTTGCAGGAGTGGAGGGTCCATAATTCCAGGCCAAAGAGGCCTCATGGCTTGGTTTCTGTGCCCAGGTGGACAAACATTTGCCAGCAAACGTGAGACGGAAGCTGCTGCAGGAGCTGAAGGCCAAGCCCTGCGTCTTCGAGGTGCTGCCCTCAGCTGGGGACCTTGCTCCAGGGCAGCGATGCAACGTGCGGGTCAGGTTCACACCCACTGAAGAGGTGAGATGGGCAGAGCTATAACAAGAGCACAGGGAGAAAAAGAGATGAAGTCAGCCTCCAGTGCCATCATTGCCCCCACCTGCAGCTTTCTGCAAGCTCCCTGTGCCTCAGTTTCCACTGCAGCACCCTCTTCTGAGAGGCACTTTGAGATGTCAGTGGGGAACTCACACAGAGAAATGGTACGCTGCAAGTGTGGCTACATTTGGAGCCAGGAGGAATCTACCCCTCGGCCCTCCGCTCTTCTCCCATGCAGGTGCATGTTGCAGGCTGAGCCCTGGGAGGGCTGCTCTGGGCTGATCCTGCTGGTACAGCAGATTGAGAAGTGATCAGACACATTCCTGGGCATGCCAGCACAGACGTTGGCACTGCTGTGTTGCTGGTGATCCCTGTTGTGTGGCTCAGGCATTTTGGGAGACAGCATAAGCCAGGAAACCTTCCCAAAACATAGCTTGTGTCTGACTCGGAGCCTGGCAGCATGTAGCAGTATGGACACGGGTGCTTATGTGCCTGGAGTGGTCCCAGCGATATTTCAATTGCTAGCTGGGATGTAACCACTATGTCTGTGGCTTTGACCACAACAGAGATGCTTCTAGCCAGTGAGAGCTCATCTGCCTCTATTGGACAGTACTATTCACTTGATACAGCAGTGCCAGCGCTGCGTCTGAGCATCATAACCTTCTTTTCAGAGATCCTACAGAAGTGAGCTGAAGATTAACATTTGCCAGAGCAGCCAGCCCCTCCAGCTGCAAGTCTCAGGGCATGGGCTCGAGCCACAACTGGAGTTCGACCCCCCAGTGCTCGAACTGGGACCGCTGCTGCCGTACAGCAGTGGGGCAGCGGGGACAGTGGTGGTGAAGAACCCATGCAAGTTCCCCATTGAGTTTTACTCGCTGGAATTTGACCAGCAGTACCTTGTTGAGGAGCAGGTGAGGAGGTCTGGTCCCCATGCCATGGCTTCATGGTACTTCCACTCCCTGGTGAAATATAGGAAGTCCTCCAGGCAAAGTCTGGTGGCCTTTCCTGATGAGATCTCCTTCATGTGCTGGTTGGTTTCTCTTCCTTATGCATGCAGATCCTGCGGGTGCTGAAGGACTACAATGGCCGCAATACCCTACTGCTGCCTCCACGAGCCCCAGGTGAGAAGCTGCCCCCGGAGGTGCTGGAGTACTACCAGGACCAGAAGAGGCTGCAGGATGAGCAGGCGAAGTCCAGGACTGGGGATCCAGCAGGCCAGGACAACGGTGAGGCTCTGACATTGGCTGTCCTGAATGTGTCTCACCCACAAAGATTGAGTGAGCTTTTCAGCCAGTAGGACCAGGTCCACCATTGCCGGTATTTTAAATTTTCTCCTTTTCAAACAGCAAAAGCACAAACTCAAAATCCCCCCAAGACAGGTTTCTGAGAGCCTTGGGCATCTCACTTTGTGGGCAGTTCTCCATGTTTTTGCATGTGGCCATGTAAAGTGACAAATGGCAAAGAGGAGGTTGCCTGGCCGTGCTCACCAACAACTGCCCTCCCCTTGTCCTTCCTCCTCAGCCAGCAGTGAAGACATCCAGTCTCTCTCGGATCCAGGAGGAAAGAGCTCTGCTGGCATCGTTCGCACCCTCTCATCTCATTGCTCGGTCATTCCTCTCTCCACTTTGGACGGAAGCCAGTCTAACAAGGTGGACTCTAAATCTGAGTGGGGAGAAGAGGAGGAAGATGTTGAGAAAAGACATGGCACAGGTCAGAACGCTATGATTTTTGCCTCTTCTATGTCCACTGTGGCAAAAGGGCCTTTAGGCATCACTGGGTGCCTGTGCTTTCCCCTTTCTCCCACTCCATTTACTGTATTATGAATGGGACCCTTCAGCAGCAATTTAAGGCAGACCCTAAATGCAAGCCTCAGGAAGGAGCATGGGGAAGCCCCGTGCGTGACACTCGAGGCAGCAGAGTCTCCTCTCCCAGGATCTGAGCGGATGGGGAAGAAGTTGAGAATCACTGGTGTGCAGGAGGCTGATTTTTGTACCTGGTTCTGCCTAGCAGAACATCAGCAGAGCAGCAGCAGCAGCAAGGAGGCTGCAGGAGAACTGGACGACAGCCCTGTCCTCAGAGCCATTGCTCGCCACCTGGGCATCGATATCTCTTCTGAAAGCCGCGCGGCCCGAAATCGCCGTGGGATCGCCATCATCATCCATGGGGCACCCCTGACAGGTGTGTGTGCCATGCGGGGAGTGGGGGAGCAGGGCAAGAGGCATCCTGGGGGGCCACGGCGCTTGAAGTCAGGTGTCCATGGATCTGCAAGGGTGTGAAGCAGCCCCAGGCCTTCCCCTGGCTGGTGCAAGTCGCTCATCTTGTGTCTTTACAGCTGGGCTTGTGTCCCTCCAAACTAGGTGGCCTTAGCCACGCTGCCTCATGGGAGTATGTTGGCTTGTGGCCACGTTGCCTTGTTGTATCGAGGCTCCAGAAGG
This sequence comes from Numida meleagris, assembly GCF_002078875.1. Taxonomy (NCBI): domain Eukaryota; kingdom Metazoa; phylum Chordata; class Aves; order Galliformes; family Numididae; genus Numida; species Numida meleagris. The sequence continues at coordinate 1,603,932 of NC_034418.1, forward strand.
CCTGATCCTCACAAATATGCCTCAGCGGTGTGTGAAGAGCTCTCTGAGACAGTAATGGTGGTGGGATAGGGCTCAAGCATTAAGACGACCGCATGGGACAAAGCCTTTGGGTGGCAGTGAGCTGGAGATGGTCTCCCTCTCTCTAGGACAGCGTTTCTAGCCGCATTCAGACTGCCTCCCTCTTGGTTTCCCATGCAAGCATCACCATGTAGGCCTTCCTCTCCCTCAAGGAAAGACATCAGCCGCAGTCGCCCTCTCCAGACACTATGGCGCGGCCTGCTTGTCCATCGACTCGCTGGTGATGGAGGCCATCTCCGACAGGAGCAGCTCAGCCGGGCTCCGCGCACGGGATCTGTGCCTCAGGGCTGCCATAGAGCAGAGCCAGAGGGAGGCGGAGGATGCTGGTATGTCAAGACACATGAGGCCAGAGCCACCCCAAGCACCCGTGTCTATTTACACCACATGAGCAGAAGTTTGCCAGCCCCCGATAAGGGCGGCTTTAAACTAACAGAGGGGAGATGTAGGTTAGATGTTAGGAAGAAACTCTTTACTCAGGGGGTGGTGAGGTGCTGGCACTGCTGCCCAGAGCTGTGGGTGCCCCATCCCTGAAGGTGCCTGGTGCTGTAGATGGGACCCTGGGCAGCCTGATTTACTGGTTGGCAGCCCTGCCCATGACAGCGGGTTGGAATTAGATGATCTCTCCAGCCGAAGCCATTCTGCACTTCTATGGCTCTGTTAGTTGGCAGCATGTAGAAGTGCAGAGCCAGCTCACAAACCCTCTCCAGTTGTTTGAAATCTCTTCATTCTAAGGGCTCACACAGGGACACTCCCCGCTGCCTGCAGGCTGCTTAGCACAGGTCCCTTTTCCTGAGAGTGGTGAAGCGCACCTGCGTATTTCTCAGGGTTTTTATTATTTCCTCAAAGCTGAATTCAGCTGGCTCTTCATGGCCATCAGGCAGAACTGCTGCCCATTTTAACGAGGAAAAAGCCCTCTGAAGTGGCTCATTAAGCACTAGATGGCTGGCTTGGAGAGTGATTTCACAAACATGAGAGAAAGGGAAGAATAGCCTCCCTGAGGAGCTTCAGATGAGAGACATGCTGCAGATTGACTCTTTTCTCCAGAGATTTTTCCTATGCACGCCATCAGGTCGCACAGCTCGTGGATGTTATGTTGTTCGCCACATGAGACCAGCGAATTTTAAGATGTTTTGTTGGGCAGCTGGTGCTCCTAGCAGTGCGGATTGAGGGCAGACATCAGCTCTAGAGGGAAGCTTTGCATTGCCAAGCCTTGAGTCGGTTTGGGTTGAGAGAAGATGGGATGGGTTGGGTTATCCAGCATGGAAAATGTAGCTTCAGCAGAGACTGGTGATGGCAGCTGGGGCAAGGCTTAGGGCATCTGTAGGAGAATGACGGATGAACCCTTGGCTTGATCTCTAGGGGACATACCATGCAGCCTTTTTTAGTGGGGAGTATTGGTGGTAGGTGGATGGTGGGACTAGATGATCTTAGAGGTCTTTTCCAACCGTAATGATCCTATGATTTTATGGCCAACTGGTGCTGCCCATGTGTTAGGAAGGACACAGGGCTGTGCATTAAATGGCTTGAAAACCCATTACCCAATGGTGTGCTCGGCCAGCAGTGCCCATCACTAGGCTCTGCTGAGCTTCTGTCCCCTCTGCAGGTCAAAGCACAGACCCATCCGCCCCTCAGCTCAGCGCTGAGCCCAGGCACAGCCTGGACATGAGCCAGACCAGCTCTGGGGACAAGACCAGCCTGCACTCTGTCAGCTCCCGCAGCAGGGCGAGTGCAGCAATAAGCAGGAGGAAATCAGATATCCACGCATCCCACTCCCAGAAACAGCAGCTCACGGACCCGGCAGGCCCACAGGTGAAGACTGATCACACTGGTGATTCATGAGACCTTTTGAGTGACCTCTCCTGGGCCATATGGTTTGTTGGCAAGGCACAGCCCTGGTCAGCATGGCAGCTTGCAGGATGCTGTGTTACAAGTTTGGGTCTCCGCTGGCCCAGGAATGTGCCCTCCAGGGCTCCCTCCTGGAGCCCTCACCTTACAGCTTTGTTCTACCTCAGACCTTATCTCCAAGCGCTTGGAATTGCCTGGAGTTCTTCCAAGGGGTTTAATTTGTCTTGTGGTGTCCAACGCTGCAGGGCTTCTCCATCTCTCATCGCTTCTCACTGCTTCCCTGCGTCCCCGTGCAGCGGCGGCTGAGCATCGAAGGCAGCGTAGCGGGAGATACAGGCTTGATGAGCTGCGTGCTGCCCGAGGACGTGCTGGGGGCCATCCTCTCAGAGAGGCTGCAGGTATGGCACATCCTCTGCCTTTGGGGTCAGGAGGGTGGGAGGCACTAAGAGTCATTAGGGGACAGTTGGAGGGAGCCCTGGGCTGCCAGCATTTTGGTGAAGATGCAGATGCCATCAGTTGGCAGAGTGCAGGAGCTTGTCTGAGATGATGCGTCTCTGAAAGAGCGGTGAGGCACGGGCACAGCTGCCCAGGGAGGTGAGGGAGTCACCATCCCTGGAGGTATTCAAGAAAAGGGTGGATGTGGCACTGAGGGACGTGGTCTAGAGCAGTTACAGGCATGGGAGGATGGTTGGTTATTATTCCGTGATTTGGAGTACCAGCTCCAAGCTGATGGACAACAAGAAAGATGGCTTGTGTCCTTGGACGTTTGGCTTAATTTCAAAGCTGAGAGCCTAATGCATGCTGTTGCTGACTCTCTCTCTTCCTTTTTTGGCTTTATTCCTAGCTGAGTGACTGCTACCAGGGAGTGGTGTTCGATGGCCTGGAGACCCTCTTTGCACACAGCATGGCATCTGCTCTCCTCTGCCTACTCAAAGCTGTCAACAACCGGCCTTGCATCTATTTTGTGAACCTGTTCCAGGACTATGCCTCTTGGAAAGCCAAAGAGATGGCCGCAAAAGAGCAGGAAGGTGAGAATCATCTCCATGCCTTTCAAATGTTCTCCCAGGCCCTCAGCCTTACCCACGTGTCCATCTGGACATGACCAGCAGAACTTGTAAGAAATGGGTTTTTTTTAGTCCTTCCACCTTAGTATCATGGAACCATGGAATCATTGAGGTTGGAAAAGACCTCTTAAGGTCATCTAGTCCAACCATCCACCTAACACAGATATTGCCTACTAACCTATGTCCCTCAGTGCCACATCCCCATGGCTCTTGAACGCCCCCAGGGACGGTGACTCCCCCAGCTCCCTGGGCAGCTGTGCCAGTGCCCAAACACTCTTTTAGTGAAGCTTTTCCTAGCATCCAACCTTCTGCCTCAGCATAGCCAGCACTCACCACATGGTTGCTTCAAGTATAGCTTCATGGTATGCAAAACACTTACCTTACAGTCTGTGTCTTTAAAGCTTGGACGCAAGTGGCATGGTACCTATCCTCCATGCTAGGACATGGTTCTTGCAAAGCAGCACTCTGGGGGATTATCAAGCTGCAGCAAGGTTTAGGGCTCCCTTCTATCAGCATATCCTGCAGGGTCTGGGCAGGTTTGTGTGCTCACCCCAGCACCAAGCTCCGCGTGTATCTGCTAATGATTTCTCCTCTGGTGTGCACGGAAGAACGGGAGCAGGAAGAAGCTGCCAGGAGGGAGAAGGCACGCCTTCAGGAGATGGATGAGGAGGAGTATGATGCCCTCACTGAGGAACAGAAAGCTCAGTTTGATTACAATATACTACAAGACCAGCGTGAGAGGAGGATGAGGTCTGTAAGCCTTACACGAGCAGCTCTCCAGCGTGGTGTCCCTGAAGGGTTCCCCTGTTCCCATTCCACGTGGGGCTCCTGAGCACCCTCCTGCTGCCCTCTTCCCTTCCCCATGCTGGGTGCAGACAGGCTGCTGGAGACTTGGTTGAGTGACACCACAACAAGCCTCAGCACTTTGTTCTGTCAGGGCTGCAGCTTGTTTCCCCAGGGGGAGATGACTTGGGCTGCTTCAAATTGCTCTGATTGCCAGGACAGACAGCACAAGTTTCCTGGGGCAATAGCTAGGCAAAGTGTAGTTGATCAGAACCTGTTTTGCAGGTGGGGAATTACCGCAGCTTTTGCTTTCTGATTTAATGGTTGTCCTGTTGCTGAGCACCACTGAAAAGAGCCTGGCCCCATCCACCTGACTCCTGGGGCTCTCAGCCTTTCCTGATACAGGAGATGTTCCAGGGCCTGACCATCTCTGCAGCCCTCTGCTGGGCTCTCTCCAGCAGTTCCCTGTCTGCCTTGAACTGGGCCACCCAGAACTGGGCCCAGTGCCGCAGCTGTGGCCCCCCCAGGGCATAGCACAGGGGAGGAGAACCTGTAGAGCTCCTTTCCAGGTGGACCTTATCAGCGGAGGTGCACAATTCAGAATCATGGAATCATTAAGGTTGGGAAAGACCTCTCAGATCCCCAAGTCCAACCCCAGCCCAACCCCACCGTGCCCATTGACCCACATCCCTCAGTGCCGCACCTCCATGGTTCTGGAACATCTCCAGGAATGGTGACAGCCTGTGCTAGTGCATCACCGATCTTCTGGAGAATAAATTCTTCCTAATACCCAACGTGAAGCTCCCCCCTGCTGCAACGTGAGGCCATCACCTCTCATTCTCTCACTGTTACCTGGGAGATGAGACTGACCCCCAGCATGTCCTAGATTTGACCACGGGCAGGCAAAATCCATGTCACCCCGTGGTGACTCTCAGAATTGTTTTCTGTTTGACTTCCTGAAGGAGGATGGAGCAGCTGGCTCGAGAGCTTGAAGAAAGGCAGAGGCAAGAACTAGAGCGCTTGAAGGAGGAAGAAGAGCTGAAGAAGAAGTCTAAGCGGGGGAGGAAAGAGCATGGAAAAGAAAAAGACAGTGCCCTGGGGAAGAAAAGCCAGCAGGGAGGCAGACAGGTGGGTGCTTGTGCTGTTGCAATGATCATCACCATCCCACGACAACTGATTCAGTGCTTTGAAATACTCGCTTCTTTTCTCCTCTCCTGCCCAGAATGCCACTGCATCCACCAGCAACACCAACGTGTCCACCGGCAACCGCTCAGACACCAGCGATGGGGTAGACAAAAAGGGGACTACAAAGGAGCACCCGGACTCTGCTGTAGGTGACAAGGATGAGAAGAAAAAGTCGAACAAGGTTCCCGTGACAAATGCCAGCCCAGCGGTGCCCGTGCAACCCAGCACCACAGAGCAGGAGGAAGCCAAGGAGAAGACGCTGAGCGACAGCGAGAAGATCTTGGCCATGAGGTTTAAGATTTATGAGGCATCACAGAAAGATATCGCACATATTTTGTCAAACTGGGACAGGGTTCAGGGCATTCTGGCGTCCACTTGGAACCAGGAGGAGGCATGGCAGCAGGCAGAAGAGCAGAACACACATTTATCCAGCCGCAGGAGCAGGAAGGACAGGGAGAAGGAGCGCCAGGAGAAGGAACGGCAGGAGAAGGAGCGCCTGGAAAAACTGAAGGCTCTCAAGGAATCCCAAGGGCAGGAAGGGGAAGATGCAGAAGGGTCAGCAAAAGGCCAGGACATCGGGGTGCCTTGCTTGGATATCCAGGTGCTGGGCACAGAGGATGTTATTGGGAAGATCCTGGAGAGTGGCAAGCTGCCCCCAGCAGAGCAGGTAAAGCCCCGTGGGGCTCAAATGCTGAGGTCCGAGCCCTGGTGCTTTGTGTCCCACCAAGTGACAATGGCCCAGAGCCTTGTCTCATGCTGTGCTGTTGTTCCGCTACAGCTCCATGGGAGTTATGGGGCTGGGAAGGTTCTCAGTTCCTCTCATATGGTGGAGAGTGCCATCCTGGCACTGCTCTGGAGCCTGTCCACCCCACTGGGCACAAAAAAGCACAGTACTCCATGTAAAAACATTGCCAAACATTCAGTGTCTGTAAGGAAAGAGTGTGAGGATGAATGTGGCTGAGAATTAACGGGGTTTTCTTTGATCTTTTAGATCCTGGATAGCCTCGGACTGGGTCCCTCAGGGCCTCCCATTCCTCCTACTGCATTTTACTCTGTGATCCGCTACCCGGAGAAGCGGGAGGCCCCAACAGGAGAAGCCCTCAAGCACTTCATCTTTGTAGTGCCAGAAGGTGCGATGGCAGAAGAAGAAAAGAAGGAATCTGACAGTCTTGTGGATGCCCCCGTCACGCCTACCATGAAGGTGCCAGGGTGAAGGGATGGGGTGGGGGAGATGGTGAAGAACCACTGCAGAAGCGCAGTGATGGGCCCCGTGTCTGCAGGAACCCACAGCACATCTCCAGCCTGATTCAACTGAACAAACCCCGTTTGGGGGAAGGATGGAGGCTGTGGTGCAACCAGAAAAGAGTTTTCATGGGTGAAGCAAAGACCAACAAGGGAGAGAGCAAGGCACTGGGCAGATGTGAAACCAGTAGAAATTGGTCATTTATTTATTCTCTTGCATGTTTGTCTACAAACCTGCAGCCTTCTTCTTTCCAGGGCGGGGATGAGCAAGGGCATGTCTCACCTCACTCTTCCTCTTCTTCCTCACCTGGTGTTCAGGTGTCAGAGGAGCAGCTCACCCCCACCAGAGGGAAAGCGAGGAAGGAAAAAGCTGAGGGAAGCCGGGAGGTCAAGAAAGAGAAGCAGAGCTCTGCCCGGAGCAAGAAAAATCTCCAAGGGCTGGGCACGGGAACATCAACACATCCCGCTGATGTGGAGCAAAGCAGCGTGGATGTGGGCCCCTCTCTGGGGAAGCCCATCAGGTGAGAGCAGAGGGAGAAGCGTCTCACCAAATGGGTGGCTGTTCCCATGGTGAGTCCCCAGTCCTCCTCCTCATCTCGTTGGCTTGTTCCCAACGTCTGAAGTGTCTTCTGTAACTGCCAGGCTGAGCAGCTGCCGGTGGATCGTGCCTGCCCATGGCCAGGTTGAGCTGAAGGTACACTTCGCCTCCATGGTGCCAGGCCAGTTTGACCAGACAATGAATTTTGAGGTGCTCGGGACAAAGCGACTGTACCAGCTGCACTGCAGGGGCACCTGCGTGTATCCCACCATCAGCCAGGACCCACGGTAAGGCTGCTCCACAACTGCCCAAGCTCTGCCTCCCTCTGAACTTGGAGCAGGGGCTGCCCATTGTACCCCAGTGACTGCTTCCCACCACCATACATCACGTTTCAAATGAGTCTTCCTGAGCACTCAACTGTCTCACCCATGCTTGGAGCTGGGAACCTCTGCTGCTGAGGGTTATGGCTTCCTGGCCAGGATGGAGCATCTCATATCTCCTCATCTTCCTGTTTTCTCCCTCCTAGGGTGGTGTTTCCACACCGAAGGAAGAGCAAAGCAGACAACGACGTCATCTTCAAGCAGTACGTCATGAGCACGGGTGTGTTCCACTTCGGGCCACTGCTCTGTGGGAAGTCCAGAGACTGGTATGTACTGGTGGGCAGGCAGCCGGTGCTGTGGCTGCTCCCAGGTAGACTGGGGGTCACCCAGTTTACGTCCCAGTGGCCCAAAGTGACTTTGGGCAACTCATGTCCTCCCTCCGCTGCTCAGCTTCCCCAGTTCTGAAAATGAACGTAATGGTGCTTTTTAAAGTGCTTTGAGCTGTATGGGCAGTCTGACCAAGCAATTATTCTGCCTATGGCATTATAAAACCTTGATTAATCTGTTATATGAGGCAGGCTTTATGATTTGGCCTGCCAGCATGTATGTGTGAGGAATTGCATGTATGTGAGGAGTAACAGTGGCATTTATGAACCTTACTGCTGGACGAGGTCTGCCTTAAAAGCCATCACGGTCACTGCTGGCCTGGTTCTATTTTTAATTCTGCTCTTTTTTAATATCTGAAATGAAGCGCTTGCCTTCATGGGAGCCCTGGAGATGCAGTGGTATTTTACAACCCTGGGAAATGACATAAAAACCCTTTAAAGACAAAAGGGGGATCTTCAGGCAGCCTGATGAATGGGCTCAGGTTTCAGTTTCCTTTGCAACACTTTTTTTTCTTCTTTTTTCACAAAAGCCTTTCTTTACACCCTGCAGGAGAAGGACCAGCCATGTGGGAAGGACCCTTGTGCCCGATTGCTTTTATTCTTGCAGGGACCCTGGATGTTTTGTTTTGCAAAGTGCTCTTCCTTTAAGTGCTTGTGCCTTGTTGCGTTGGTGGGATGGGGCACCAGGTGAAGGTGCAGACACAGAAGTAACGGAAGGCTGAACACACCATGCAGTGTGCTCCTTTATCCTAGCCTGCTTGTTAGGCCGTGGTGAGAGCAGCCTCTTGCTGCCAGCATGCAGTGCTTGCCTCGATGGGTGATAAACACAGCGGTCCCAGCATCGCTGAAGCCTTCTCCCTTTGCGGATAGGTACAAGGCGCTGCCCTACCGCAGCAACTGCGAGAAGATAACCATCCTCAACATCACCCCCTTGGAAGCAGAGGTGCATTTCTTCTTTGAGCACGATTCCAAAGCAGACACGTTCATTTTAGACCCTCCCAGCATGACGCTGAAACCCAGCGAGAAGCAGGTAGGAGGCGGGTGGACAGCAGTGCAGCACTGAGGAGCTGCTCTTCCTGCTCACCAAATGTCTTCTCTGTCTCTTTTTTGGGGCTAGGAGCTGAGCATTTGGGCGTATCCCACTTCGGCTGGCCTTGTGGAAGACAAGCTCGTGTGCTGCATTAAGGAGAACCCGGAGCCGGTGGTCTTCCGCCTGTGCTGCCAAGGGGTGCGGGTGGAGCTGGGGGTCAGCCCCAAGCACGTGCACTTTGGGAAGCTGCTGGTGCACAGGTCAGCCCCCAGCTGCTCTGCTGGCAGCAAGAGCCATCAGCCAGGTCCCCTTCAGCTTATTTGGGTTCTAGAGTCATAGATTCGTTAGGGTTGGAATGATTTCTAAGGTCATCAAACCCAACCATCAGCCCATCACCACCAGCGTCCACTCAGAATCACGCAGTCATAGAATCACTGAGATTGGAAAAGACCTCTCAGATCCCCAAGTCCAACCCAGCCTACCCCCGCCATGCCCACTGCCCACGTCCCTCAGTGCCACGTCCCCACAGCTCTTGGACACCCCCAGGGACGGTGACTCCCCCACCTCCCTGGGCAGCTGTGCCAGCGCCTTGCCATTCTTTCAGAGATTTTTTCTAATATCCAACCTGACCTCCCCTGACCCAACTTAAGACCATTACCTCTCATCCTTTCATCCTTTACGTGTATAAGCTGTTCTCTAGAGAGGGGGAGACCGATCTTTGATAGGGGCCATTGGCCAAATGGGAAGGATAAGGCTGCTCCAAGGTGCAAAGCTCACGTTAGTGCTGAGCATCTGGTGTGTCTGCAGGAGGGACAGCAAGCAGCTGTTGCTGCGCAACTCCACTCTGCTGCCTGCAGCCTGGAGGCTCAGCGGGCTGGAGAACCTTGGTGAGGACTTCTCCGTATCGCAAAGAGAAGGCACTGTGGGGCCCTGCGCAGAATTGAGTATCTACCTGTATTTCAAAGCCACGAAGGCTCTCACCATTAAGAAGACCATCCGACTGGAGGTAAGGGGGTGTTGCTGTCCTGGGTGGAGCAGGACGAGGCAACCAAGGGTCTTAGGGATGGAGGTTGTGCTGGAAGGGTTACCTGCACAGAAGGCAGAAGGCTGAGCCGTTCTGGGTAGCCCACAAAGCAGGGGATACCATGGTGGAACCAGCCAGCTATTGTCATCTACCAATACAGTTTCGGAGAATTGTCTCTGCAGTGTTTGTTTCTCACTGCCTCAGGTTTCAGATGCAGAAAACATTCTTGGGATTGTTCAGATAGAAAATATCCAAATCCAAGCAGAAGTCTATGACGTTTCTCTGAGCATCACCATTTCCAAAGGTCAGTGGATGCCCCAGAACAAAGCAGTCCAGATACATTGCATTGCATGCAACCAGAACACTTGAGATGGGTTGGGGTAGAATCATAGAATCATGAAAGTTTGAAGAGACCTTTAAGGTCATCTAGTCCAACCATCCACCTACCACCAATATTGCCTGCTAACCACATCCCTCAGTGCTGCATCTTCACGGTTCTTGAACACCTCCAGGGATGGTGATTTCACCATGTCCTCAGGCAGCTTGTTCCAATGCCTCACTGCTCTTTTGGAGAAGGTTTTCCTAGTGCAGACATGTAAGCGTGGCCATAAAGCATGTGTCCTTCAAACTGCGTGGCATGAAGCACTGTCAAGGCAGAGAGAGCACTGAGCCTCTTGTCTCTCAGCTTTGAAGCGTGTCACTTCCCATGCAGATTGATTTGGTTTTGCTGAAAGGACAGCAGTGTGAAAAAGCAGTTGACAGCTCCTGAAGGCACAGCAGAGCACGTGGAGCCGTTGGACCTGTGCTTGGAAGCAAGGAGATGGAAACCAGGCTCCTTGTCTGCTAAACCCTGCAGATATTCTCTAAGAAAGAGAAAGAGCAGCAGAGCAGTTAAACTTCCAGGCTGGGGAGGGTGCTGAGGGGATTTAGTGCTGTTTGAGAACCTCAGACAGGCATTTTGTCACTTGGAGTAGCCCACAGCAACTCAGATATTGACTATCTCTTACCCCTCATGGGATTTCTGCAGGTATGGATGGCAACGTGGATTTTGGAGTCCTCAAGGTGCAGGATGATGTAAAGCAAATGCTGACCTTGAAGAACAAAGGGAAGTATGAGATTGCATACAGGTGAGTGACTCCTCCGGCCACCTTGTCTGTCCTTACTTTTAGGGCGTGCTCATTTCTCTTTATGAAACTCTTTAAATGAGGGAATGAGAAGATCAGTGCTGAAGTGAGATTGCAGCACTTTTGTCTGCAGTCTGTGCCAAAATCTGGGAATTCCCCAAGCAGAGATGGACTCTTTCCCTTTTTTAAGGTCCTATCCAAGGTCCTGACTGTGCTGCTGCTACCCAGTGCCTATAACTACACACCAGTGCCTATAACTACAGAGGTCTTTGTCCCTTCCCTTTGTCCCCAGCTTCACGATAGAAAACGCAGATACCGACATTCCAGACTTGGCATCCCACTTTGCCATCCAGCCACAGAGAGGGGTGATGGCCGCCTCTGAGCGCCCTGCGCACGTTCATGTGATCTTCCACCCCAGGGCAGAAATAAATATTGAGGACAAACCCATCCTGAAGTGCCAGGTGAGCTGCGCCAGGCAGGCAGGTATCACCCTGGGTGTTAGCAGGATGTGCATCTTCTGGAAGGAAAGGTTTAGCTGGGAAGTCCTCTCTTAGACACATACAGCATAGTCTTTAGAAGCTGTTGGTGATGCTTCCTAAGCAGAGCTGAAAGTCTGGCTCTGGAGGAGGCATTGAGACAGTGCCAATAGGCTGAAGGTGACATGAAGTGACACTAGGGGGCATGGGGCTCCTCGCTGTATTACCAAACCCTCCTCCGGCTGCAGGTGATTGAGCCCAGCCTCTGCGAAGGAGGGGAGACCATCGCCGTCATCCCAGTGAATGTGTCTGCCAAGGCCCTGTTCAGCAAGTACAGCATCACCCCGGCCTCGCTCATTGACTTCGGGACTGTGGTGAATGGCACCAAGAAAACCTGCAGCTTCATCCTGGAGAACAGAGGCAGGCTCGACTTCAAATTCCTCATCTACAAAGCAGAGCAGGATGCATCTGGGCTAAGAAGGAAAAGGTGGGTGAAGCTCTGCAGTGCCTATCCTAGCCATGAGAGTGTGGCCAGTGACCTGAGGGGACCCAAAAATGCCTCAGTTGCCCCGTGAGTAGGACAAAGTTGGTGGTAGAGCTGATCTATCCATGACCACCACCAGGCAGCCCTTGTGGATCTGTCAGGAATGTGAGTGTAGGAAGGCTTTCCTCCATGGGGAGAAAGGTTCTGGCCTTGGAGGATGGCAGGGAGCTCAGCACGATGGATAATTCTGCTTTCTCCTCTCAGTGTCAGTCAAGGGAAGTCCAACCACTCCCACGAGGATGAAGACATCGAGGAAGTGCCCAACTCTGGGAAGCAAAATAGGCAGTCTATGCAGAAGGACACGAACCCTTTCATGCAGGTGAGTGGCCGTGGGATGGGATATGGTCATGTGGTGGGGCTGCCTCTGGGCCATGGGTCACCCCTCACTGTCTGGAGGCCGGGGGGTGGTGGGCTCCTTGCTGGGGATACCCAAGGCAAGGTTGTGAGTCATCAGCCTCTGCGGGGCTCTCTCTGCAGGCACGTATCACTCTCGGCATGTTCACGGTGTACCCTGGCTTTGGTTCCATCTGTCCTGGGGGCCAGCAGACCATCACGGTGGATTGCCAGGCAGAGCCAGTGGGGACATGCGAGGAGCACCTATCAATCGATATCAGTGACAGAGACCCCAAAGACAATCCCCTTGGCATCCCGTACACCCTCTTGGCCGAGTCCTGCCTTCCAGGTATATACCACCCACAGGTTGCTATAGGTTCCCTACAGTAGGGAGAGGCCAGGGGGAATATGTGGGAGGGCAAGCAGAAAATAATGTCCTTTAGCAGTGACGGTGCCTGGGCTCCCAGGCTGATTCTTACAGCCTTCTGGGTCCACATAACCTCAGCAGGAAGGCTTCTCAGCCCTCCCTCTTGTCTTCTTGCAGCATTTGTGGTTGACGACATAGGTTCCATCTTTGAGGAGCATCGTATCTGCAGCAATGCCAACCTCTGCCAGATCCTGCAGACTGTGCAGGACAAGGGTGTGTTCATCACGGATGAGAACAAGTTCATCTTCACCAATGTTCTGGTTGGGCACCAGGCCACAGCCCGCTTCAAGATCCGCAATGTGGGCAAAGTCCCCTGCGACGTGGTCCTCTCCGTCAAACCTGTCTCCGCTAAGGTAGGAAGAATAGGCTGAGGTGATTGCTGTTCTTTTCAGGTGGGAGCCTGCCTTGCTCTCTCCAGATTCATCTTGCCTGCTCTAGTCCAGCTCAGTGCAGACAAAGCTGGAGTGGAGAGCAGCAGCCCCTGGGTTGCGTTCAGCACGTCTCAAGATTTTGGTGCATTCCTCTGGTTCTGTGGAGGGAGACCTGAACTGTTCTGGATCTCTCTCAGAAGCACATTGAAGGGACTTTTCTACTGGGGCTAATGGGTCTTGGCTCCAAGGAGGCCATTTCATCAGGCTCCCTGGTCTTTTCCTTCTTTTAAAGGTCAATTCTAGATTATTTGCAGGGATTTCCATGCACCTCCTGCATAAGCTCTTGCTCTCCTGGGCTTTATGGCAGCTCCCTCTCCAAGACCATCATTACTTTGGTGTCTTCCCCCAAGATGGAAGGGCCCTGTCCCCTGCTCCCCAGTGTACATATGAACTGGGCTGCACTGCGTGGGAAGTTTTATGTCCCAACACCTCTCCGTGTGCTTCCCTCCAGCATAACAGCCGCATCAGCGACATCTTTGAGGTGGATCCTGCTCAGATGTGTGTGCCCAGCCACTCCCACGCCTTCGCTACGGTGACCTTCACTCCGCAAACGATGCAGAGCTACCAGTGCATATTTGAGGCTTCCCTTGAAACCCAGGCAAGGTAATGCAACCTGTGAGATCGTAGGGGGTTGTCTGTGATAGCTGCCTCTCCTGTGGGAGGATGCAGACCTGTCATAGAATCACAGAATCATTAAAATTGGGAAAGACCTCCCAAATAAAGTTGGGAAAGTTCACCAAGTTCGACCCCAGCCCATGCCCACTAACCAGGTCCCTAATGTAGACATGTACACAAGACCAAGCGTTGGATGAAGTGGTTTCTGTGCCACGTTATTTCCTCCTGGATCCTGTGCTAAGGATGTGGGAGGAGAGGGATGAGGGGGCCAGATATTGGGGTGAGGAATGTGCAACCCCACCAGCCAGGGAAACGTGGTGGGTAGCACCACTTTAGTGCTTAGCAAGTGGGAAATGAGTAATTACCAGGCAATAATGATTTCTTCTCTGCCCCTCCTGCAGCCCAGCAGTAATTAAAGCACAAAGCCTGACGTTTGATATCAGTGGGGAGGGGAACCTGCCTCGGGTGACGGTCCTGCGCCCAGTCCTTCACAACAAGAGGGGCAACCCTCTGCTTCTCTTCAAGAAACTGTTGCTTGGTGATTCAGAAAAGCTCCCTCTGGTCCTTCAGAATGGCGGCATCATGCCTGTCCAGGTGAGGGGCTGCTGGGGGAATGCATCAGCTGCTCTGGGAACGAGTCCTTGTCCCACAGAGGAGAAAGCGTGGCACAGACTTGCTGCTACACTGTGTGTCCCCTTCCCATTCCCCTCCTCTCTCATATGTGGAAACATATGACATCCTACTTACGTTATATTCAATTTGATCACATCTTAGTGCATTTTAATTAAACTTGGCTGTAGTTTAATTCCATTCTGCCCGTTATTTACTTTGTCCCAGTGGGGGCCCAGCAGCAGCTCAGTGTTGGTCCTTGGGCCATCATGCACCCTCACTGGTGTGGCAATGCTCTGTGTTCCCTTTTCTCAGTTGCTGATAGATCTGTTGGACGAAGCAGGAGTTTTCTTCCTGAAAGCCAGGCCCACCACGCACTGTGTCTACCAGGCTGCAGATAGGAAGGAGGATTCTGCTGGAGAAGGTAAATGCATTGACCGTGAAATGTGGGCATCCACACAGCTTGGCTATTAGGATAAAATTCTTCTACAAAAGAGCAGTGAGGCACTGGCAGAGCTGCCCAGGGAAGTGGGGGAGTCCCTGTCCCTGGAGGTGTCCCAGAGCCGTGGGGATGTGGCACTGAAGGACGTGGTCATTGGGTGTAGTGGGGGTGCGGTTGGACTTGGGGATCTGAGAGGTCTTTTCCAACCAACCTTAATGATTCTGTGATTCTAAATGTGTGCCCTGCTCACGGTTTGCCAAGCGGCAGCTAGATGCTAGGCACTGACTGGAAGAGGTTTGGGAGCCAAGTGTTAACCAGAAGTTGAGACAATTCAGGCTGTGCGTGCTGTCATAGCCTTGTGTGCATGAGAGGAACATGTAGACCCATAGGTGGGAGAACTTGTGCTTAGAGACAGCTGGATTTCAACCACTTATTCCTATTATATCCCAAGGAAGTATTTCCTCTGAACAGATCTGTTACTGTCTCTAACTTCATTGGTGCAGGGAGGAAGCCCCACGCTGCTTCCTTGGTCCTACACCAGGGGGAATCAGCAGAGTTCGACGTGCTTTTCAAACCCAGCCTGCCCCAGCGTGTGGAAGGGAAGATCCACCTGTCTGTGGTGGACAACCCCTATGAGGAGACCGACATCCAGCTGGTGGGTGAGGGCTACGAGGATGATTTCACAATAGATAACATCCACGGACTCGTGGCAGACAGCTTTGAGGAGAACACTGAAGGCAGTCTGGAGGAGGACATAATTGAAGGTAAGAGAATTCAAGTGGACATCTCTCTGGCAGGGCCATAGGAAGTCCATCTGCATGGGATACACTATGGAAATGAAGGCCATGTGCAAGCATGTGTCCTCTATACAAGCAATCCTGTGCAGTCACCACCAGGCCTGATGGTCTGTGAGCATATCTGCCATGTACATGCTGTAGCACATGTCCACCTGCACCCAGGCAGCCACACTTAGGGACTTGTCAGGGTGCATCTCTGAAGGACAGTGGGAGAATGGGGAATTGCATCTCCCAGAGGTAGGAAGGCTTGGAGCAAGGCATGGAGTCAGACGAGGTGGATGGACCCCACTGCACACTGACATCGCTTGCTCTCCTCCTTAACAGCTGCCAGAGTGGATCACATCCAGTTCGGGGACTGTCACATCGGGAAGCCCTACCAGGTGACCTTCACGATCACCAACCGCAGCAGGGCGGAGGCGATGCGGTTCGAGTGGCTGGCGGGCACCCCCTTCCACTTCTCCCCCCAGGTGAGCTCTGGCAGCTCTGCCTTTCACACTGCCCAGGTAGATTTCTGGGAGCTATCAGTGACTTTCCACCCACTGTCAGTGCCAGGAGGTGCAAACCACCAGTGCTGCACACTGAGCTTAGTTGGGGCTCCTTGTTATAGGAGATGATATCTCCTCTTTGCATCACAACCCCGTTGCTGATGGTCCTGTCCTTGCTGGTGATTCCTTTTGGGTCTTGGCTCCCATCCTCCCTAGGTGGGACACCTCCACGCTGGCTGTGCTAAGGACATCACAGTGACCTTGAAGTCGGACGTTGCAGTCACCTGCCAAGCACAGCCTGTGAAGTGTAAGGTGGCCAGGATCTCCTTCCAGCTGCCACCAGAGCAGGTCACCGACTGGGATGACCGCCTGCATACCGTCAAGTGGGTGGATGCCACCAGGGGTGAGGCAGCTATGTGGCCAGTCAAGAAGAAGGTAAGAAGCACAGCAGCAAAAGCCAACCCATAAAAACAGCTGCCAGCAGCAGCAGACCACCATCTCTGCCGGCTCAGCAGTTCCTGCTTCCTCCTGAAATGTGAGCAGTGTATGGTGGTCATACAGGAGTCCAGAGAAATACCATCTCCAGAAGCTCTTGGTCAAGCACCAAGTAATATTAGAGCTTTTCAATTTGCTACTTTTACAGTAGCTATCTTTACTGAAGCAAAACCAAGTTTGAAAATGATATCACATAGTAATTCACTGTTCCACACCTTTGAGAATGGAAGAATGTAGCTAATCATGCAACTTCCAGCCCTAAGAGGGGCTCCTCAGAGAACCAAGCTTGTCACCTCTTCCTCATGGTTTCCAGTGCTATTTGAGGTTTCTGGGGAGCACCTGCTATCAATTAGCTTTTAAACCTGATCACAGCATGACATGCCAGTGAGTGCAGCTTGGCAACCTTGCCCATGGCAAGGAGTTGGAAATGGATGATCTTTAAGATCCCTTCCAACACAAGCTGTTCTATGATTCTGTACACTCTTACCTTGAGTGATGGTTCTTCCCTGATTTCTGAACCATTGTAAGACCTCTAAGCCATTTTTTTTTCCTCCATCGGAGCATCAGCAGCCAGGGATTTCCCTAGTGAACTCATTCCCTTCCCAAGATGCCTGTGTGGCTGTTGTCCCACGTGATGTTTGGAGGACAGTTTCAAGGAGTGGCGTTATCTAGGTTTGTTCATCCTTTGGGTTCTCTGTCCACAGAGCTCCATCAGAGAAGCTTAATCAGATTTATTGGGGGCCATGACAAAAGTCAGACATTCTACAGGATTTAAACGTGGGGGCTGATACCTGGTCATAGTCCACATGGGCATATTCAAAGTCATAGTGGTGACCACTTTGAGCAGCATTGTTTAGCTGAAACTAGATGATCATTGTGTTCCTTTTCAACCCAGGCCATTCTATGATTCTATGAAATGGGAACGGTCCTTCCTAGCTCCTGTGTGTAGCTCATTTTGGAGCCTCAGAAGCTCCCTGCTCAGTCTGGGCTCTGCTCAGTGATTCTTCCCCATCTTCTTTGGAGGTGATCGAGACAGACCCAGAACCAGCTCACACCGTCCTGGAGAAGAGCAGCCGTGAAGTGGAGCTCCGCCTGAGCGCTGTCGTTGATTATGCTGACTTCAAGCTGGATGTGGATGCGATTCAGTTCAAGGAGACCTTGCTCTTCCAGACAAGGACATTTCAGTGAGTGGTGGAGGTGGAAAAGGCAGCTGCCCGTTTGAGATGCAAGGCTGGAATAAACCCCTTGGATTAAATCTCAGGCACCACGTCTGCACCTTCCTCTTTAACTTCCAAGCTTGTAAATATTTCATCCCTGACAGCCTTCATTGGTTACATTACCTTTTTTTTTCTTTTTTCTCCTTGCTTTTCAGTTTCCGGCTGTCCAATACAGGGAACGTGGCCCTGGAGTACACCTGGATGGCGGACATGGGGGATGAGAGAGCAGCGAGCCCAGCCGGGCAGCTGCTCCCAGCTGAGCTGGAAGGTATGGCACTGGCTCTGCTGGCAGCTCGGGGTGCCTGGTGTGTTTTAGTCCACTGAATGTGCTCACCTCCCTCCCTGTGAGTCCTCATGTTGGTTCCTCCCCAGCACAGAGCGTGCTTGTGCTGAAGCTGATCCATTGGGCTGTGCCATCAGCTGTCTTGGGTACTGGTTATGGAAGTCAGAGAATCGTAGTATCATTAAGGTTGGAAAAGACTGCTAAGATCATCTAGTCCAACCATCAACATTGTCCCGGAGGGATGAGGTTGTCCAACATGACAGTGTGTTCAGAAATGTGCCCAGCTGGTGTAACACACTGGTCTCTACCATGAGTTGGCAGAACATTGACCCAGGCCAACTCAGTAGTTCCTGGAAATGTTTGGGGCTGAACGTGGTCCAGAAGACATTCCATGGGTGAAGTTTGCCTCTAGCAACTCAGTTCTGGAGATGAAGAGAGTTTGATAGGATTTCCCTCCTGAAACCAAATGTCCGGCTAAGCTCTTCCTTCCCACAGGACGTTGCCTCTCCTCCATGTCTGTTGCCTCTGCGAAGCTCCCATTTGGCTGGCTGGGCCACGCTCTGGAGCACACCTCGTCCTCCCTGAGCTCACCCACAAGCCTTGGCCACGCCACCCCACTGTTCTCTGTTGAGCCCCCCAGTGGCACCATCCCTGCTGGCCAGGAGCAACTCTTCCAGATGAAGTTCTCCCCGGTGTACGTGGGGAAGTTTAAGAGCTGCATGGTCTGCAGGTAGGGAACATCCAGGAGTGGTAACTCTTTAACTTGGCCTCCAGCGGGGGGTGGGAATGCAGACCTGGGGACAGCCAGCCCCAGAGGGGCAACAGGAACAACCAGCACACAGGAGTGAGCAAAGGTGATTATCTGGCCTTGGTGGAAGCAAGTATGGAGACAGTGGGAGAAGACATTTTATGAAATATTAAGTTCCCATCTGGAATGGGAGATCCAGAAAAGCTGCCTAGGGCCAGCTAATCCCTAGCTATCCTTCTTTATCAGACAACCACAACCTCCCTATCTACACAGATGCTTGTGTTCTTCTCTAGACACACAACTGTTCCCATTTCTACCATTTTAGCTCTGCAGTTCTGTTTGATTTTCTTGCACTGAGAAAGAATTCAACACAAGCAGCTGGCTGTCTGGAAACAGAGTTCTCCTAAAATCATTCCCTTTCTTTCTAGCATTCCTAACCTGAAGCCAAATCAGAAGGGCCCAGAGGTGGTTGTGAAGGGGAAAAGCCTGATGCCACATTGCCACTTTGAACTGGAGGATTCTGACTACATCACTGCAAAGAGGCGCAAACAGGAGCTGCCGGAGCCCGAAGAGGCAGTGCAAGATCTCAATACCAGAGTAATCGAGTTTGCAGCAACTGGGGTGGGCGGCAGGAACAGCAGGTAGGTGTGGGCATGGCTTCTGTTAATGGTTTCTTGTCACCCTCCTTGAGCAGAGACTTCTCCAGCCCTGTGGCACATCTATACTGTGTCTGTGTTCTGCTGACACATGGCCACCAGCCTGCTCTGGGGCTGGAACAAGCTGGGGAAGGACAAGTGGCCAGTTTTTCCTTCTCTTTGCCCTTTACTTCAATGAGTACAGCTGGTAGTGTCTCCTCAGCTGGCATGGAGTTGATCTAAGAGAACCCCATCTAGCCTGTGCTACGAGGCTGTACAACATTGGTTCCTTCCAAGAGCATCCTTGGGAAATTCTTGCTGCTTTGACGTACCAGCCAGACAGGGCCACTGAAGGCTGCAACCACAACAGGCAGTATCATCTTTCAAGGGAGTCTTGTTGGACATAATTTCACCATTTTTAAGGTTCAAGAGTTTGGCTTTCTATAATTTCTTTCTTAATAGCTGGCATTATTTCCACCTAGGAGACCAACACTGCTCCCAAAAAGCAGGTGAAATGTTCATGCTCCCAGCATTGTCCACCTGCATCCAACATCTGGATGATGTCCAGACTGGCAGTGCTTGATGTCTGCTGCAGGATGGGGTTATTAACATCTTGCCACCACCTTAGTAATCCTTCTCAATTTGTATGCCCAGGACCTTCACAGTGATGAACCCAACCAGTTCTGCATACTCCTTCCAGTGGACATGCCAGGACGCTGAAGCCCCACCAGGGCAGAGAGCTTTCTTCTGCCTGACAGAGAGAGGGCAGATCCAGCCCGGGAAGAAAGCAGAGGTGGGTGCAGAAAAGGAAGAAGGTGGGCCCAGTATGTATGTATGCCAGGTTGACACCAGCTGTGTCTATGCTCTGGGTGTCTGATCTCACTGTGAGCTTGCTTTAGGCAAGGTCATGAGGAAACTGTTGACTAGAGTTGGCAGAAAGCCTGTTCTTACACTGCTAATGTCTGCCATGCCTTTGGGCTGTAAGCGTCACAGTGGCCTGGCTCTGAGCTGGCAGAAACATAAGGTGGAGCTTTCTGGGATTTCTCTATGGTACAGCCTGCACTTCCTTCCCTTACCCCTGCCAAGGGCAGCAACGTTCCTTCATTTGCTTCTTTCTCTCCAGATCAAATTTGAATTCATCCCACGACATCTGGACGTCACCGAGTCCTTCTGGGTCTTTACAATCCCTGAGAAGAGCATTTCAGTCCAGTTCCTGCTGGTGGGACACACCACTGAACCACTCGTGACTCTGGACAGGTCCCATTTGAACTTCCACTTGCTGTTAGTTGGTGAGCACGTGGTTATGCCTTATACACTCAGACATGTGCTGAACCAGATCTGTTGTTCGAGCCAAGCTCCCAAAAGGAAGCTGGAAATGGGAGCTGGCAGCTGTGAGCAGGTCAGCCAGCTCCTGGACCTGAGTGTAGGAGGGGAGGGGAGGAAGACATCAGTGTTAGGGACACAGTGTGTGGCTGAGACTTCCAGGAGAGGATCTGGGAGCGATGCCAGGAAGACCAGTGGGTCAGAAACTGGTTTGATGCAAATTGCTGGTGGGCTCAGCACATGGGCAGGAGCAAGTGTGCCATGGTGGCCCTGCTGCCAGAGGAATTAGGGGTTTTCAGGGGCTAATCTAATTCCTTTTCCAGGGCATAAGGTACACCAGACCATCTATATGATCAACAGTGAGAAGGAGGCCTTCAGTTTTGCTTTCAGAGAAAGCTCACTCTTCTCAGAGGGATGCAGCAGCTCAGTGAAAGTAGAGCCCATGGAAGGCTCCATCGCTCCCCTTTCAAGGTAACGAGGCAGTGTGGTGGGCTACCAGGCCAAATTCCCTCTCCCACCAGCCAAATGTTGCTTTGCTTTTGAGGCTTTCTCCCCTCTGCAGTCACCAGGTGACTCTCAGCAGTAGCACATATCCACCTTGGTTCATTCACTTCCCATGGGGACACCAGGAACCTGCAGGTTTTACTTTCCAGTGGCTGTGTTTGGATTGCCCTGGTCTTCTAGGCCCCCTTCCTGGAGAAGTTCAGACTTGGATCTTCTGGTTTTGATGACAAAATCATGTTTTGAGGCTTTAACCATGTGATCCCCCAAGCTAGCAGCTGTCCAGGCAGTACCTCAGGCCATCAGCTGATCCACCAAGGGTGTCCTTGTGCCTACTTGCAGCCTGCCCGGGTGTCAGAACAATGCATTAGCTCACTGCAGCTTTGCTGTGGTTTAAAAGATGTTGAGCTTTGCCACAGAGCGCTCTGCACAGCTGCTGGCTTCTTCCAGGCCTAGGGCCTCACTGCAGCCACTGCATGCCGTTCTCCCATGCACCATGCGGTACGGGGCCAAGAAAGCCATCAGAGTGCAAACAGAGCCAAAAATGAGTTTTCTCTCCCCAGGTTTCCCATTACAGTCGTCTTCGTGCCAACACTAGAAGGCGAAGTGGTCTTCAACCTCAAGTGCGACGTCAAGAGGAAGACAGAACCCCTCTCCCTGAATATCAAGGCCGCTGGCTACAGCATGAGTGTGTCTGTCAGGTGTGAGGACAGCGATGGCAGCGTCACTAAGCTCAGTGAACAGGAGATCAACGTCATTGATTTCAAGGAGGTGAGCAGCTCCTCTTGTTCCACACGGTCCTGCAAGATGGGACCTGAACCAGGAGCTTTGCAGTTATGTTTGAACAAGAGGGAAGACGCTTCATAGAATCACTGAGGTTGGAGAAGACCTCTAAGATCATTGACTCCAACCATCAGCCGACCCCCACCATGCCCACTGACTGCATCCCTCAGTGCCACATCCCCACAGCTCTGGGGCACCTCCAGGGACAGTGACTCCCCCACCTCCCTGGGCAGCTGTGTTGGTGCTTCACTGCTCTTTTGGAGCAGAAATTGTTCCTGATATCCAACCTGAACCTCTCCTGAGGCTATTACCTCTCATCCTTTGCGTGTACAAGCTGTTCTCTAGCGAGAGGGAGACTGATCTTTCATGGTGGTCATCAGTCAAATGGGAAGGATCCAGGAGCACGTGAGGAAGGAGCCCTTGCTGTGTCTGTTGGCATTTTGCAGGTGCCGCAGCCCCACATCCTTGCCAATTTCTCCCCACAGGTGCAGCTGAATGAGAGCACCCAGCGCACTTTCAGCATCCACAACAACGGCAAGTTCAGCTTCACCTTCTTGTGGGAGCTGCGCGGCCCCGCAGCCCGGCTGCAGCTCCTGTCCCTCAGCCCCCAGTCGGGCAGCGTGCGAGCTGAAGGCAAGGTGGACACCGAGCTGGTTTTTCACCCACGGAAAATGTGCTCGTTAAAGGACGTAGAGCTGACGCTGCAGGTGAGGCAGCCATGCGTAATAGGGGAGCTTTGCCTTTCCTGCATGCCAGCTTGGCAGCAGGAGCCCGGAGCTGGGGGTGGGCTCCAGCTCTGAAGATCCTGAGCAGGGCAGAGAGATTCCTGCTGCCAAACAGGAGAGCCTGACAGCTTCTGAACCCCTTACTTTAGTGAGTGCTCACCCAGGGCCATGACTCTCCAGAAACCATCCCCACCTCTTTCTGCTGTCCTTTGGCATCTGGCTTTCCTTATTGTCACTGCCAGCTGTCCCTATTCTCTTCCTCACCCATCTCTGGCGTTTGTGGCTGCAGTTCCCATCTCTTCAGCTGGCTCGTGCTGTCTTTCTCCCCACCAGATCAGCAAGGGTCCCATGTTTACCTGTGTGTTCCTGGCCACCGTGGTAGTGCCCTCTGTCCACTTCTCAACCACCAGACTCAACTTCGGAGCCTGCTTCATCTATCAGGCCGGGATGCCACCTGCCCGGCAGACCCTTGCCATCACGAACAAAGCAGACAAGGATGTCAGGTAGGACTTCTCGTATTCCTTCAGCCCTCGCTTTTCCCATGCCAGCTCCACATCCAGCAAGCTCCTTCATGCCCCAGCTGTGCTGGCTATGGGGTTTCACAAAGCATTTCCTCTGGCTGATGGGAGTTTTTGCCTGTATGCAATTCTCCTTGGGGTGCCAGTCACGCAAGACACCACTATAGACTATTTCCCCGTGCTGAGCACACTATGACCTGCTACCAAGATAAGCAGACCGCAGGATGAAGCCATTGGGCCCTAATGACACAGCAGCCCAGATGTTGTCTCCTGAGCACCACACGCAGCCTTGTGACACCTCTGCTTCTCTTTGCTGTGCTTTCCGCCAGTCTGAGCTGCTTGTTCACCAACACCACGCACTTGGAGGTGGACTTCCCAGGGTACATCCTTTGCCCAGGAGGGACGGTGGTGGTGCCCATCACTTTCTATCCCAGAGAAGTTGCGTCTTACCATGAGCTCATCCCTTTTGAAATCAATGGTCTTTGTCAACAGACTGTTGAGGTCCAAGGAAGGGGTGCAGAAATGAAGGTGAGAGGAAATCCAAACCCTAAATCTCCAGCCAGCCAGCATGGCTTTCCTCATCTCTCTTCCCCAGCCTGCCATGATTTTGTTTTCCTCTTTTCCTTTTGCTTCATACTAATCCCTCTTGTCTCAGGTGGACGTTGTGGAACCCCAAGGGAAGGTGGTGAAGCTGGGAGCCCTCTCTGTGGGACAGACAGTGAAGAAGATTGTCACCATAGCAAACAACAGTGTTGCCCCTCTCACTTTTAAGCTCAGTTTCATGCCCACCGTGCCAGAACTGCAAGAAGATGGGGTAAGGCCACTTCCTTCCTTGGAGAACCCTTAGGGGGACCTACACTACAGGAGTACCTGCAGGTACCCATGAGCTGCTTGGGATGAGAGCTAGCATTAATTACAAATGCGTGCTGTCCACTCATTTCTTTGCACAGGTTCTCTGCTTGCACCCCAGCAGTGAACTAAGTTTGAAGCCCAAAGGAGACACCTGCAAAGTGGAGGTGATCTTCTCCCCAAAGCGCCGCATTCAGCCGTTCACTGAAGAAGTGATGCTGGAGAGCAGCGGGCTGCTGCACTCCCTGTTCATGGTACGGGGCTCCTGCCAGGGAGTCTGTGTCAGCTTGGACCAGGATCGCCTCAGCTTTGGAGCAGTGGTGCAGCGGAGCTGCACATCCCAGCGCATCACCATGCAGAACACGGGCGACATCGGAGTCAAGTAACGAAAAAACCATGCCTTACCTGAGTGCTGAGAGCTGGGGTGGGGGTTGGATGGTGCTGTAATTTGCCCAGGTAGTTCCCTTCTGCTTTTTCATCCCGCTGGAGAGCTGTGCAGTCAGGCCCTGGCAGTTATCAGGAATACACCCAAAGGCATCAGGGTGCAAGCTGAGTCGTGGCCAACTTGAAACCTCACCACACCTGAGATCCTGTGGAGAAGCCTACAGAGGGTGTGGAAACAGCATATTGTATTCACAGCCTCCCTGTTGCTAATCCTTTCTGTCCTTGTACTTTCCTTTGCAAGGTTTAAGTGGGACGTCAAGAGCTTCAAGCCAGATTTCTCCATCAGCCCCACAAAGGGTTACATCTCCCCAGGAATGGATGTCTCCTTCGTGGTGAGCTTCCACCCATCAAAGCTGAGCCTTGCTATCCAGTATGAGGGGCTGCAGTGCTTCATCCAGGGCAGTGAGCCGCTCTGCCTTACGCTGGCAGGGTGCTGCACAGAGACCCCCGTCATCAAAGAGGTAGGGTCCCTCCTATCCCACCACACTTCTCCCAGGGCACAGACAGGGGGCCCCTCGCCTGCTCCTCATTTCCTTTCTCCTTCACCCAGCATGTAAAAACTCATTCCTCTCCTTTCTCTATGAACAACCAACAAGATTGACTCCAAAAGCTATGGCGCAAATGGACATTTTGCAGATGACTTTTCCTAAAATGCTTCTTGCTGTGCTCTAGGGCCTGCTGTAGAGATGGTCTAAGTCCTTTAAAGCTCTCCCAGCCCTCTGAGCATCACAAGACCCTTCTTCAGGCTTCTGCCTCTTCCTTTGATCTCTCTGCAAGCGGGTGAGCTGGTGCCAGCCCTGTGGAAAGGAATCCTCTGTCAAACCAAGCATGCTCTGTGCTCCTCCATTGCAGACACTGACTTTTTCATGTGATGTGCGTGGGAAGGACAGCCAGACCATCCTCCTGTCCAACCCAAGCAATGAGCCCTGGACCGTGAAGCCTGTCATTGAGGGTGAACACTGGAAAGGGCCTGAATGCATCCATCTTGAGGGCAATCAACAAAACAAGCCCTACAAGATCACCTACAAGCCCCTAACCATGAGCTCTGAGGAAAGGAAACATGAGGTATGTGAGCTGGGCCAGCATGCTGACCCTCCTGGCACAACCCTCGCAGCTCACTCTGCTTTGGGCAGGACATTAAACAAGATGGTCTCCTCTAAACATGAATTCCCCTAAATCCTATGTTGGGCACCTGCCCATTACCCTGCTCCATCTGGCCTTACAGCAAGCCAGAACTTAAGCCAGAGCAAGAGCAGAGACCAGAGATCTCCAGGGCGCTAAGCAGATCTGTGCCCTGTGGGGTTGCATGTGATTGCTATCTCCTTAATGTATGATATTCATATTTAAAGCCTTACATTAAGAGTCCTGCAGTTTTCAACTGCTCTGGAGGCAGAGGAGTTGCCACAGAGGGCGTTTGGTGGTGACTCCTTGAGATGAGTATTGTGCGTGAATGAGCCAGTAACTGCTCTGGACTGGAAGCAGGAGAGCTCACCAGACCCATTCCTTGTCTCTAGGGCTCCATCTTCTTCCCATTGCCAGATGGGACAGGCTTGTACTACCTCCTGGAAGGGACTGCTGAGGGCCCAGAGTGCTCAGGGACCATTTTTCGGGAGGTGCCATGCAGGACTCCCTACACTGAGCTCCTCCCTGTCTCCAACTGGCTGAAAAAACCACAGAGGTGAGTCAGGCCCAGGAGGTCTCTTCCCATCAGCAATTCCTGCAGCAGTGCAAGGAAAGGCTTCCCCCTGTCCTTCC
Source organism: Numida meleagris (assembly GCF_002078875.1). Taxonomy (NCBI): domain Eukaryota; kingdom Metazoa; phylum Chordata; class Aves; order Galliformes; family Numididae; genus Numida; species Numida meleagris. Next base: position 1,629,986 of record NC_034418.1, read on the forward strand.
AGCAAGCTTTGCACTGTTCTTAGCCACTTTCTGGCCATAGATGCCTGTGGTTACACTGCTCACATTCAGACCCACGCTGGAGAACTTTTCTCTAGACCAGATGGGTACTGGCTCCCTCTGCCTGATGCAGGGAGGAGAACCAGGGGCTGTAGTGTACCCACATGTGATGGTTATCCTATGGGGCTCCTTCCGACCCTCACTGCCACCTCCTCACCCACAGGTTCCTTGTGGTAACAGACATACTCAAACCAGAGGACCTGGACAGTGGTTCTTTGCTGCATGGGCTGGAATACATTGATGTGCCTGGCTCCGGCAAGAAGGACTACAAGCTCACGTTCCTCTCCTACAAGGAAGGAGTCTTTAGCGCAATGGTAAAGGTGGACAGAAGGCTGCAGTGTCCTTCCAGGAGCTGTTTGCTGGCTGGGAAGCCACGTGCCTCTTTTCATACCTCCTCGGGCCCAGTCTGTACACCTGGTGGATTTCTACATGTAAAATGACCAGAGCTTCCTTTTTTCCTCTGATTCAGGTGACCTTCATCAATGAGGTGACCAAGGAATACTTGTTTTACCTGATCACTTTCAAGGCCACCGCTTCAGGACCCCTTGGCACTGTCGAAGTGAGCGCTGCTGTCCGGCAGAACGTGTCTTCCATTGTCAAGGTGGACAACCCTCTGGCTGACCCAGTGGTGTTTGACATAGATTGCAAAGCGCCTGACATCACCGTTCCCCCACATTTCACTGTTCCCGCTCAGTCAGAGGTAGGTGCAGAGCTCACCCAGTGCACACTTCTTTCCTCAGCCTCTCTGGGAGCAGGTGCTCTTTGAAGGTGATGCCCTATGTTGGCCATATTGGGCTGCTCTCCAAGGGTAACAGCTCCCACATGCTAATAACCCAAAGGGGAAGAAGTGAATGAGAATACCTCCAGTGGGAATTGCCCTGTTCTGATGTTCTGTCACGTTGCCTGCTATGATATGCAAACCTAGTGTCCCCCAGACCATCATGCAAGTCTGACTGCCTTGCATTTTCCTTCCACGATTGCTCTTCCTTGGGCCAATCCCTGTGCAGGGTCAGTTGGGTCTTCCATGTCCTCACTAGCAGTGTGCTCAGCTGTGTCAGGCTGCCCAGCTTCCCTGAGAACTGCTGGCAACGCATTGTAAAGACAAAATTATTAACTCTAGTAGCACTGAAATAGAACCATGTTGTATGAAGTGGGGGTTTCATCCTTGTTTTCCAAGAAAGCGGGGGGTGGGGGAGGTGCATGCCAGCTAGTCCTTCCTAACTCAAATTTGATAACGTGTGAGCAGAACAAGGGCACAGCTGCTTAAGCTTCCTTACACAGGGATGATGGGTGAAGGGCTGCTATTTGGGCCTCTTTGAGTTCTGTGTAGAGCAAAGAAACCAGCATTATGTGAGCTGGTTTCCCCTGTACTCTGCCTGAGCTCATGGCTTTTCCCTCCATTCTTCCCAGGCCAATCTTGTCTTTGAGTACCAGCCCTTGAAGGTAGGTGAGAGCACTGAGCGCCTGATGCTCCATAGCAGTGAATTGGGCTCATGCTACTACGAACTGATCCTGAAAGCCACGATTAGCAAGCCGGAGAAGCCACTGTACTTCTGCACCACGCTGGGCTCCAACCAGACCATCACCACCAAAATTATGAATTACAACCGCCAAAAGACAGAATATATCCTCCAGGTGAGTCTGCTGTGCTCTTGCTGGAGGGAGGGAGCACAGCTGCACAGGAGGGTTTGGAGGCAGCTTCTCTGGATGGTGCCAGCCCTCTCCTTGGATGGATCCAGCCCCACCAGCATGGCCAGGCATAGCTGGAGTGACCATGGGAGCCTGTGGGTCTTCCCATCAGAGCTGGACCTGTCCCTATCTGGACTGTCCTCACTCACAGACCCTCTCCACTGCCCTTGCTGGAGCTGCTCTTGCAGATCCCATGGTGCCTGGACTTCCACATCACGGCCAGAGCTGGGACTTTAGGTGTCCCAGGCCTCGGGTGCAGGACTGTCCATGCTGGGGACATTTGGTAGTCCCTATGGACCAATGTGGGGGAGAAAAATGTGATAGGCAAGGGAAAGTATGGGGAAAAAGACTTGGAGGGATTGGTGGGTGGCAACTGAACATGAGGCAGCACTGTGCCCTTGCAGCCCAGAAAGCCAACCGTAGCCTGGGCTGCATCCAAAGCAGCGTGGCTAGCTGGTCAGGGAGGGGATGTGTCCGTCTGCTCTGCTCTGTGAGACCTCACTTTGAGCACTGCGTCCTCAGTACAGGAGAGACATGGAGCTGTTGGAGTGTGTCCAGAGGAAGGTCGCAAAAGTGACCTGAAGGATGGAACAGCTCCCTACGAGGACAGACTGAGAGCTGGGGCTGTGCAGCCTGGAGGAGAGAAGGCTCCAGGGAGACCTGAGAGCGGCCTTCAGTATCTAATGAGGCTGTAAGAAGGGGACAGACTCTTTAGGAGGGTCTGTTGTGATAGGAAAAGGGGAAATGTTTTCAAACTAAAAGAGGAGATTTAGATTGGAGATAAGGAAGAAGTTTTTTACACTAAGGGCGGTGAGGCACTAGAACAGGCTGAGCAGAGAGGTGGTGGATTCCCCATCCCTGCAGACAGCCAAGGTCAGGCTGGACGGGGCTCTGAGCACCTGGTGGAGTTGTGGGTGTCCCTGTTAGTTGCAGGGGAGTTTGACTTGATGACCTTCAAGGATTTCTTCCGACTCAAGCAATTCTACGATGCAGGCGGAGCTTTGCTTTCCTCCCTGCTGTTTCCATTCTTACCCTCTGAGCTCTGCTTTTGTGACACCCCTCTGCTTGTCTTTCCTGTCCCATTCAGACTGACTGTGCTGATTTCCAGACGGAGAAGACCATCAGCACGCCGCCTGCCGCCCTGGGGGGCTCGGAGGTGAGCGTGGAGGTGATCTACGAGCCCTGCCAGCTGGGCGAGTCCCGGGGCACGCTGCAGCTCTTGGGCCCCCCAGGCGGGGAATACACCATCCCGCTCTTCGGCCTCGCCCTGCCCCCCAGGCCGCAGGGCCCCTTCCTCATCAAGGCCGGCGGCAGCACCTCCATCCCCTTCAAGAACATCTTCCCCCAGCCCACAACCTTCAGGTACAGCGTGGAGAACCCAGCCTTCGCCGTGCGGGCCACCGAGACCTTACGCCCCAAGAAGACCGTCTTCATGGCCGTCTCCTTCCAGGGCAGCCCGGACGGCACCAAGGTCCCCGTCACCAGCCGGCTGGTGGTCTCCTGCGCCCGAGCGGATGGCCTGGGAGCGGGCGTCTCCTGGGTGTTCTACCTGCGGGGGCTGCCCCCTGAGAAGTGACGGGGATGGGTTGAGGGCAGCCTCCGTGGGCGCGGAGCCGGCTGAGGGGGCTCGTGGTGCTGTCGCGGGGACTGTGACACGGTTTGGAATAAAGACACGGGCAGCGCAGAGTCCTGTCAGTGGGGGATTGAGAGACTGGCGGGGCGCTCCTCCCCGCCGCGTGGGGGCGCCCTGCGGCGGGGCGTGGTCATGTGAGGCGGGAGGGCGGGTCACGTGAGGGGGGCGGGCCGCCGGTGGCGGCGGGGTCCGGTGATGGTGGTGGTGCCGGTGGTGCCATGAACGCGGAGCGGGACCTGGCGCCGCTGGCGCCCAGCGTGGTGCGGGCGCTGAACGACAAGCTGTACGAGAAGAGGAAGGTGGCGGCCCTCGAGATCGAGAAGTGAGAGAGCGATGGGGAAAGCCAGGGGGACGGTGGGGGTGAGGGCCCGGGGCTGTGCGGGGAGTGGGTGGCTGTGGGGCGGCCGCAGGCCCCGGAGGGTGGCAGGGAGAGCTGTGTCCCCAAAGTCGTTCGTCCCCATAGCATCCAAGGTAGAGGTCTGTGGGAGTTTGCTGGCATTGAGGTGTCCCCTTTAGTTCTGTCCATACACCTTCCCCGTGCATCTTCTAACTCCCGTGCTGTCAGTGTGGGCACTCTGTGCTGCTCTGCTCCGTGGCCGTGCCTGGGAAGGACCGTGTCCCCTTCGAGCGCTGCCCCAGAGCTCAGCTCATCACAGCAGCCCAAAGCATCCCCCTGGGGACAGCTCAGGAACTGGGCGTCCTGGTTGGCAGCAGGTTGACCACAAGCCAGCAGTATGCCCTTATGGCCAAGAAGACCCGTGGTTCCCTGGGGCGCAATGCACAGACCGTGGCCAGCAGGGTGAGGGAGGTGCTCCTCCCCTCCTCTCTGCCATGGGGAGGGTGCAGCTGGAGCTCTGGGGCCCGGTTCTGGACTCCTCAGTTCAAGGCAGATAGGGAAGTGCTGGAGAGGGTCCAGTGGATGGCTAAAGAGATGATCGGGGCTTGGAGCATCTCCTGTATGAGGAAAGGTTGAGAGCCTCAGGACTGTTCAGCCTGGAGGAGACTGAGAAGGGATCTTATCAATGTTTATAATTCTCTGAGAAGTGAGAGTCAAGTGTCTGGGGCTGGGCTTTTCTCAGTGGTGGCCAGCGACAGGACAAGGAGCGACAGGCACAAACTAGAACACAGGAAGTTCCATAGGAACACAGGGAAGAACTTCTTTACTGTGAAGATCAGGAGCACTGGAACAGGCTGCATGGAGAGGTGGTGGAATCTTCTTCTCTGGAGATATTCAAGGCATCATTCAGAGGATGCTTTCCTCTGTAACTTACTGTAAGGAACCTGTTTTATCAGTGGGTTGGACTGGGGGATCTCTAGAGGTCCCTTTCAATCTCATTGGTTTTGTGATTCTGTGAACCAAGCAGCTCTACTCTCGTCTGTTTTGTCCCAGGACTGTGGCTTGATGGTTGCCTTATACCTACCAAAATCAGATTTGGGATCTGCTGATGGAGCTGGTTGCCCAAATTGGGAAGGCTGTCGGGAGGAGACAGACAAAGTCCAGCTCTTTCTACAGACACAAGGGTTTAGATCAACCTAAACTAGTCACAGAACAGCACTGCACGTGTGACTGCTGTGCCTACAGCATCGTGTGAGGAGGGATTTGCTGCCTTGGTGCAGGCACCTCCTGGCCCTGTGCCCCACAATGTGGGAATAGATCCTGCTGTGTGCAGACTCCCTCACACTGTGTGCGTTGCTGTTCAGTGCCTCTTGCTTCCCTAGTTCATCCCTGAGCCCTTTAAACCTAAAGGGGTCATGAAGTCACAGAATGGCCACAGGCAGGGTTGCCAGCCACTAGATCAGGCTGCACAGGGCCCCATCCATCCAGCCTGGCCTTAAACGCCTCCAGGGATGAGACACCCACAGCTCTGGGCAGCCTGTTCCATTGCCTCACCACCCTCTGAGTGAAGAATTCCTTCCTAACATCTAACTTAAACATCCTCTCTTACAGTTTAAACCCATTCCCCCTTGTTGTATCACTGTCTACCTGCATAAAAAGTCAATCCCCCTCCTGAATCCTGGGATATCAGGTTTTTTCTCTTCAAACCAAAACCCCACTCTGTCCGTTGAATCCACGCTGTGAAGAGATTCCCTCTGTGCTGTTGGAGCTCGGTGCATGTTTCTTGTGGTGCTGGGGTGGGACTGGGAGGCAGAGCTGTCAGCCTGGGGTCAGCAGTTTGTGAGAGTGGCACCGGCTGTGGCTGTGACCAAATCCAGCTTCGGGATGGAGCGGAGTAGGGGGGCTTTGTATTGCCTCCAGGGAGAAAGAGGGCAGCAGCCCTGTAAGGCAAGGCTGACACTTATGAAGGGGGGAAAGGGCCATAAATAATAATGATAAATAATGATTTCCCTGTGCTACACAGTAGGCGATGGGACAGTGACAGCCAGCTAGAATCGGGCAGCATGAGCTTTCCAAGCCCCTCAGTGCCTGTCTGGCTTCACGCAGCCGGGGCATGGTTAGTTCAGAACTGATGCTTGAAAGGGGGGCTGAGAGTGAGATACGGATTTGTTGCAGCAGCAACAAAAAAGACGTATAGGGTTTGGCATTGGAAATCTTTGTGCCTTCGTCACAGATTGAGGTAATGATAACTGTTTAGGCTGAGGTACCGGGGCATCTGTGCTCACCCTATATACAGAAGTCAAAGGAAAAAATTGTGCTGCTGCATTGGCCGGGAATCGAACCCGGGCCTCCCGCGTGGCAGGCGAGAATTCTACCACTGAACCACCAATGCTCCAGCTGTGTGCAGCTGCCCGCGCAGCTGCCTCGGCCCCGTGCTGCTGGGGAGAGTGGGGGCTCTGCTGAGCTGATAGGTATCACCTTCAAGGTAAGAGTGGGTAAGCAAACAGAAGGGGAGTTGGGTCAGGATCTGCTCTGGTGTAAGTTGTACAGCCCCAGCGCAGAGGGTATTTGTGTGAGGTCATGCTGGCTTTTCTCGCCTCTCAGTCCCTTGGGAGTGGAAGGAATCCTCCTTGTGGCCTGATCTCGCCTTCTCCTTCGTAAAAGCTGCTTTCTGACAGCCACAGGGAGCTGAGCCCCCGGGCACTTGCGTCAGGTAAAATCTGCGGCTTCCCATGTGCTTTCCTCTTCTCTCCCCAGGCTAGTACGAGAGTTTGTGGCTCAGAACAACACGTCTCAAATCAAGCATGTGATCCAGATCCTGTCGCAGGAGTTTGCACTCTCCCAACACCCCCACAGCCGGAAAGGAGGACTCATCGGCCTGGCCGCTTGCTCCATCGCCCTGGGCAAGGTAAGTGTGGGTATTTTTTGGCTCCCTGTAGTGAGAGAAGAACTGTGTTCCACATGGGCCAGTGTGCCAGGGAAGGAATGGGGCTGGCTGCTCCCCAGCTCCATGGTTTCCTATGTTACAGTGTGACACCAGGTTGTGAATGAGATTCCCCGGCGGACGCTGTCACATGCTGTGAGCACTGGAGTGCTTTCTGGCCTGGGTCAAACCTTGGCAGCTCCCCAACCTTGGTGTCGGTGCATCTGTGTTTCCAGCTGATGTGTTTTGAGCGAGAGTTGCTGCTGAGCTGAAAATAGGGCTGGGCTCAGCAGGTTGCAGCTGAGGTCTGGTCCTGTTTAAGTCAGCTGAAGCCAAACTCTTTCTTCTGAAGTGTAAAAGCAGAATATGCTGTCTGCTGACGGCTGGTGACATTGTCTCCATTTCTGTGCGTGCAGCTGCTTACCCAGACTGCAGAAATTAGGTATGAGTTGGTATTAATGGAGCTTACAAGAGTCATAGCCCTTCCTTCCACAATTAAGCAGGCTCCTGCAGTGTGGGCAGGGAAGCATGGTTAAATTTCAGACCAAATCAGGCCAGAGTCGTGGTCAAAACAAGCAGGCATTGCGAGGTGTAAAGCTGCGTTAGCCTAAGTTATAACTTCTTATTGATCTGGCAGAAGTTATCCTTGCTGAAAGCATTAATCATTCAGTCCAGATCTGGAGGTGTTATGTGGATGCCCTTTGTGCCCCTTCTGCGGAAAGCTGACTGACTTCCATCCCAATTAAGGGCTTCCTCTCTCACTTTCCTCTCATTACGAAGAATGAGCTTGGTGAGTTACCTCCAGGGCTAGGCCAGAGCACGTAGATCCCTACTGAGGGAAGCAGGGACTTTGCAGGCTCAGAGCTCCATTGGGCTTTTCAGTTAAACCACATGGTTCATTTCTGAAAGTGTCTACAAGGGAAGGAGTCATTTGGGTTTGTAGTAGGGTGTACGTAAAGAAAGCACAGAGCTTAGGACTAGCAGACTGTCTCTGTTAGAAGGTGTGTTTTAATTTGGTTAATCCCCTTCTAATGAGAGTCACAACCAGTTGAAACAGACACTCTGAAGCCTGACATCTTTTAGATTAACAGCCTTTAAGAAGCTGATGGCCACATGCATCTAAGCAATGCTCCTTTCGTCATCCTATTGTTAAAGTGCAGAATCTTCTTTGCACATCACTCCTCTCTGAGTCAGCAGCACTCTGTTCTGCTGTCAGCCCATAGAGAGTCCCAGAGGTGTAGCTGGGGAGCTTAACCCTGCTTTGCCTTCTGTGCAGTGCTGGGGCAGGGCAGCCTGTGCTCCGACGGTTGGAGGAGTTTGTTTGGTGGCCCTGAAGGACTCTGATAAAACTTAGAGCTGAACTCCTTAATCTGCTGGTCTGCACATTGTTGATTTTCTTACCATCTCCTTTGCTAGATGCTTGAGAAGTGGCAGCCTATTTCCCCCAGGTTCTGCCTAGCATGGCTCTTTCAGGAGGACAGACTTCAGTGTGTAAAGCAACAAGAATGCACTCTGTAAGAGCTCTCTGTAAGAGCACTGTCTGCTCTGGCCTGGAAATCAGAGCTCCAGTTGCTTCAGCTAGCAGCTGTGTCCAGCTGAACTCCAGGAGCTGTAGCACCTGTCTTTAAACAGCTGCACACACTAATGCTGCCTGTTTTCTGGTAGCTCAGGCCTTGGTGGAGTTGGTCTTTCTGGAGGTGATTTGGTGAGTACTGGTTTTCTTTGTGAAGCCTCTATCACCACATCCTTCATGCTGCCCAGCTCCTGATGGTACAAAGAATAACCCAACAGATGTGGCTCTACTGAGTTGCTTGTCCTTCTGGGAGTTGTGTTGCTTTGCTCAGTTGTGAGGTTGTGGGTAGGGTTGGTCTGTTGCTGTCTGGTGTTTGGGGTGTCCTAGAAACCTCGGTGGCTTTACACAGCACCTACAACAGAGAGACTCCAGCAGCGAGTCAAAATGAAGTGATAGTGGGCCGAGCATAGGCCACCATATGGGCCTGAATTCTTGCAACATGCCCATGTGCTTTCTTCCAGGACCCATGGCAGTGCCATCTTTGTCCTCTCCCCATGGTTCTCAACTCACCAGTCTCCTTCTGTCCATCAGGACTCTGGGCTCTACCTGAAGGAGCTGATTGAGCCAGTGCTGACGTGTTTCAACGATGCTGATAGTCGGCTGCGGTACTATGCTTGTGAGGCCCTCTATAACATAGTGAAGGTGGCCAGAGGCTCTGTCCTCCCACACTTCAATGTGCTCTTTGATGGCCTCAGCAAGGTAAGAAGCTTCCTCTTAGACCCCAAGTGTTTTTTTCTTTTCTTCTCTGGAATAGTACATCTTGTTCCCTAGCACTCTTCTTTCCAGGATCGAACAAACCAAGTTGTCTGATACCATCTTTTTAAGTAAACTGGTTTGCTTTGACCAGGCATGTCTGAAGGAGTGCATAAAATGTTTCTGCAGCAGCATGCTGGCCGTTGGTGTTGGGGATGCCGGAGTTCACTGTAAGATACCTTGTTCTTGGTTCCCACCTGTATCACTCCTTATTCAGTGGTATAAGATACTGTGAAGCGGCTCTGCAGCACCACAGCTCTTTAGAGTCATGTAGGGTTAAAACCATGTCTACATACACCCGTCTGTGCAGCTTATCACTGCAGACTTGTTTTTGTCTGCCACAATGAGAGTGCTGACACATGGAAACCTTTGTAGCGTGGGAAGGTGATGGGTGCTTGATATCCCCCTAAGGAAATCTCTCTGGAGAATTTGTTGGAGCCTAATGATGAGTCAGAGATGAAGGGATTTCTCTACGTCCATCCCAACAATATCAAAGGAGTGCAACAGTCCTGTGAACCTGCCAGGAGCTCCACTGCAGAGATGGGAAAAGGCCTGGGACCTGCTGTTATGATGACTTTTGTTTCTGTTCTTCACAGCTGGCGGCTGATCCTGACCCAAATGTCAAAAGTGGCTCTGAGCTCCTAGATCGGCTTCTCAAGGTGTGTTTCCCCTTCTAGCTGAGAATCCTTGGTGCAGGAGACAAACGTGGTAGGCAGCTTCAATGTGCCTGCAGGTTCCTGCACACTGCACACTGCCTGACACGTATCATGGCAGGGTACTCATGGGGATGTGTTGGTCTAGCAGGCTGCACCTGCTAAAACCATCTCATTGTGATCCTGAGGCTTCTGTCAAAGTGGTTATTTCTGACCCTGGTTGTAACTTGATAAATTGAGAGTCTGGTGGCTGGTTTAAGGAGCCCGTAGATCATTGCAATGCAAAATGGATGTTTAGCTCTTGGGAGCCAGGTCTCTGGGGAAGCAAGGATTTAGTCTGAGGGAAGTTGCACCTCCATCCGGGGCAGCAGAAGGGCCGCTCGTCTAATTTTCTTCCCTTCTCTCTTGCCTAAATGAGGAACAAAGAGAAGTGAAGATCAGAGCTGCTGCTTCCAGGGTGGGGGCACTTGGTTCCTCTTCCTGTTCTGTCTGCTGAGGAGCTTTTACTTCTGCAGACTTCACAAGTTCCACGTGGGGGGAAGTGGCTCTCTGCCAGGTCTTGCCCCCTCTCCTCATTAGCAGAGCAGTTAGTGCAGTCTCTACCTTCCCTGTTGCAGTCCTTCCTGCCGGGAGCCTGCAGAGCAGAGGGGATCTGCTCCACTGCTCTGGTGTGAGAGACTTTGCTGTGCAGCAGAATCTGTCAAGCGTATCGGAAGAGCTTTAAGATAAAGCCAGGGGACTCTCCAGTCACTGACACATATGATTACATCAATGTTGCTTGCTCATGTGTGCAGTGCACCAGTGAGGCGTGAATCAGAGGAGGTCCCACCCTCCTCCTGTTCAGCCAGGCAGTAGGGAGCCTTCCTCAGTGGATCCAGCGCGCAGTTATTCACCGCCCGAGGGGGAATTCCTGCCTCATCACCTGAACAAACCATATGATTCTTTCTCCCAGAGTCTCCCAACAGCCAGGAGAGCTTGCTGCTTTCTGACAGAGCCACTTGTCAACATCTTGTGATCTTCATCCTGTCATGTGCCTTGAAAAAGGCTGGTTGGACGTGGCTGGGTGGGGGCAGCGTGTGCGCTGGGTGCTGGGCTTCCCTTCTGACACACTCTGCTTGGACTGTGCAGGACATCGTGACAGAGAGCAACCAATTTGACTTGGTAGGCTTCATCCCGCTGCTGCGTGAGAGAATTTACTCCAACAACCAGTATGCCCGTCAGTTCATCATATCCTGGGTAGGTATGCACAGAGCCATGTGTGCTTCTCCTCCAAAGCACTGTGGCTCATCAGCATCCCGTGCCTGGGCAAACAGCGGATGTCCACAGTGATGTGTGGTCCACAGTGATGTGTGAATGCAGGGACCTGAGTTTGCTTGGGCCTTTTTTTTTTTTTTTTTAAAAGTCAGCAACTTCTGACTTCTGTTTCTTTAAAATGCCTGCTCCTTGTCACTTCACTGCTGCAGTCACATGTACATGATGGTGCACTTCTGCCACTGTGGTTCAGGGCTTTGCACAGCAAGTTAGAAAATACAGTCCAAGCATTACTTGTATAAATAAATGTACTGTGTCCTAGAGGTTACAGTCTCCCAACGGACAACACGTTACTGCTTGCTTTCCAAATGAAAGTTTAAGGGACTCCTGCAAAGCCAACAGTGATGGAGAGATGTTGCTCTCCAGGAAGCAAGCGATCTCCATTCACTTTCTGATTTCTGTGCAAGGCAGAAGCTGTTAATGTCTGACCAGGGCCTCGGGAGGGATGTGTGCCTCAAGGCTCTCTGTTTCAGCCATGCTGTTTGTCGTTCCACATCTGCTTGCTGGCATTTTGGCAGTCGTTTTTGATCCCTGCTATTAAGGAGCTGTGATTGGAAATGCAGCAATGCTGCAGTCTGATCCCTTGCCTCCTCTGCTAGCCCAGCTTCCTTCTGAGATGGGCAGCTCCATGCTATCCTTTTGTCCTTCCCTCCCTATCCCACACAGGCAGCCATGCTCCCCTCCTTCCTGCAGCTCAGTGTTCCTCAGTACTGCACCAGAGTTATGCTGGTGATGTTAGCTAGCTTCTCCAAAACTCACCCATCTTCTTTCTTGTACCTTCCCCGAGCTAGATCCTGGTCTTAGAGTCTGTGCCTGACATCAACCTCTTGGATTACCTGCCAGAAATCCTGGATGGGCTCTTCCAGATCCTGGGAGACAACAGTAAAGAGATACGGAAAATGTGAGTGTGGAGGCTGGCTGGGAGCCAGGTCTGTATTTTGCTCTGGAGCCGGCACGTTTCCCTGCAACAGGCTCATGCATTGTGTTAGTCACCTTCTTCATTTGTTTGCAGTTCTGTATAACTGCAGCTAAACTAAGCATTCACAGTGGGGGACAGAGCAACCTAGCTGGCTTGTTTGGTGGATCAAAGTGTCCTTGGCCAGGGCTTCCCTTCCCCGGGTTGTTGTGGCTGCAGTGAGTGTGGGGGATAACGTGATCTGTTTGTGCTGAGGTACAAACTGTTCTGGCTCAGAGCATCCATTACCCCCCAAGCCCCTGCACACGACATCCTAACCAGAGATGCTTGTGTGTTCTTCTGGGGTTAGGAGATTTGTGAGCAGCCTGAGAGTGCAAGGGCATCTCAGCAAGGTGCAGCACCCACCCCAAGGCTCCTGGGTGCAAAGAATCAGCAAGCATTGCAAGCTGGCCTTTCAGATCCATTGCTAAGGCTCAGGATGGAGGAGAGTTTTGAAACAGTGGGGTGGCTGGATGTTCTCAGTGAGATCAGAGGATCTTAGCTCTTACAGAGGAGGAAAGTGACTGGACCTGTTTGATAGGGGTACATAATACACGATACATAAGTAAGTGCTGAGACAAGCACGGGTCTTTCCCACTGCCAGGCCCTACTGGTTCCTCTGTGCTTCTTTGTTTCCCAGTGCATACATATCAAGGAGCAAGTACTGAAAGCTTTGAGTGTCTCCCCTCCCATCTCACCCCTATCCCTGCTCCCCTTTGTGCTCCCCGTCCCAAACATGTGCTTGTTCTCGGAAGGGAAGATGTGTGGGACTTCCATTGCCTCCATCTTTCCTGGTGTGTGTTTGTGGGGTAGGGTAGATTTGGAGCCAAAATGGAGCAGGTGCACCAGGGTCTGTGGCCCATATCTTGCTCTTGCTCTGTAGGCTGTTCCTGGAGCAGGTAAGAGAGCCTGACTGTTACCTTGGAACGAATTTGTATTTATTGTGGGTGCCAGTGTGCCCTGCAGGAGTCTGCAGCCTTTCGTTTGGGGCAGAGTGGATGTAGACAAGTGCTATGCCACGTGTGTCCTTGCTGTGTGCATGCGGGAGGCTGCTTTCTAACTTCTCTGGTGACAGAGGAGCGCTTACCTGTCTGTCTGCCTTCAGGTGTGAGGTGGCTCTTGGGGAGTTCCTCAAGGAGATCAAGAAGAACCCCTCTAGCGTCAAGTTTGCAGAAATGGCCAATATCCTGGTGATCCACTGCCAGGCTGCAGGTGAGCGTTCAGTGCTAAGCTGGCAGGAGCTGGAGCATCCATCTCCACAGTGCCAACCCATGGATTCAGGCTCAAGGTTTTCATGTTTACTAGCCATGCTACCACCTTGCACCTTTGCCCTTTCTTTGCTGTTGTGCCTGAAAAGCTAGCTAAAAGTGTGGGGAGGCAGCTCTCTCATAGGAAATCTGCCTTTGTGTGCTCTCCAGTGCACCTGAAGCAGTTCTCCCATGGCTGACACTACCACTTTTTCCACCTTAAATACAGAACAGGTGTCATCACAAGTGCGTGGAAGGGGTGGTGCCTGAAAGTTAAATAACTAGCTGTGGGTAGCACCTGTGGTTACCCAGCACATCTGTGAAGGTTTCCATAGGGACTTGTTTTGAGAAAGAACCTGAGGTGGTACTCATTGCATTGGCAGGACAGTGAAACATGATGTGCCTGACACTTGGTGTTAGTGCTGCACTGTAGGGTCTGCTGTGTATCAGTGATAGGGGCATACAGTTGCAGTTTGATGTGTTTTCTGAGAGGGATATCTAGCTTGTCCAGAAGCTTGGCTTGCTCCTGTGTGATCCCATACTAGAGTCTGTCTAGACTAGAGACTCTGGATGAAGAAGAGGCCCTTCCCTTTGAGCCCTGCTGAAGTCCAGTCAGCTCTGTGGTTGCAAGCAGTCCTTATCCTGTTGAGTTTGCTGTCGTTGCCCTCACCTCTGCTCGTCCTGTGTCTTCCAGATGACCTGATCCAGCTGACCGCCATGTGCTGGATGAGGGAGTTCATCCAGCTGGCTGGCCGAGTGATGCTGCCTTACTCCTCAGGGATCCTGACCGCTGTCCTACCGTGTCTCTCCTACGATGATCGCAAGAAGAGTATCCTTGTAACTGAGCTGCTCCCGGAGAGGGTCAGGGGGAGTCCTGCCCCCTGAGTGCTAAAAACCACCCCAGCCATTTGGATGTGAAGGGAGCTGGAGAAGCTGGGCTGAGGCAGAGGCAGCTATGTTTGGGCTGGGATGGCTTCTCTGTGGCTGGCCAGGTATGGCACCTAGCATGCGTGAGACTGCGTGTTCCTTACACTGCCTCCACACAGACATCAAAGAGATGGCAAACGTGTGTAACCAGAGTCTGATGAAGCTTGTCATCCCAGAGGACGACGAAATGGATGAGGGCAAGCAGTCAGTAACCCTATCAGCAGAGCCCAACTCAGAGGAACCCATCTCCAAGCCAGAGGCAGCATCCAGTGGTGAGTCTCTGTTGGCCTGGGTCATTGGAGATGTGGTGAAGGTTGGGGAAAGGTCTTGAGAAAGTCTTAAGTTGGTTTGGTTGCCCGTGGCAGGAAACCTCTGCGCTTTCCATGAGCCCTGGAGTCCCGTTTCACAGCTGATCCTCTGCTGACACAGACACTTGGTGCTGCCTGCAGAGCAGGTCCCTGATCCAGCCTGCAGCCCAGGCAGTACTGTGGGCCCTGGTGAACGTCCCAACACATTTCACATCACTTTGATCATTACCTTGTGTTGGGAGGCCTGGAAGAGTATTCAAGTGGGAAGAAATTAAGCCAGGAGTGTTTTGGGGTCTGATAGCTGCAGAAAGCAGTGCCCGTAGCCTTCCAGCAACCCTTCAACAGATACCATTGTTCCCAGGATGACTAAATCTACCTCTAACACATCAGTGTTGGCCGGGCATATGAAAAATGCGCAACATGTAAATCACATGGGCTTACCTATTTATTCTTCTTCTGGGGTTACACGTTCAACCCAGCAGTTCCCTGTAGCATGCCCACAAACACTGAAAAATCGTGCTGGAGGGGCGGATGAGAAGGTGAAAATTAAAAGGCAGAAGGGTTTTCTTGTGCAGCAGCCAGGTGGGAGGTGAGGAGGTGTGCAGCAGCCTGGGGCAACGCAGCTGCATTGTCAGCATGCATGACAGGGACGAGCAGCAGAGCCGGCAGGCACAGGGAGCAATCAGCGCAGCATTGGTGGTTCAGTGGTAGAATTCTCGCCTGCCACGCGGGAGGCCCGGGTTCGATTCCCGGCCAATGCAGCAGCTTTTTGGAAGGGATGGAGGGGGAAAACGTAATTCCTTGTTGGAGTAGTAAAACTTTTTTTTTTCCTTCCCTGGTTGTCGTAAGACAGTCTCTGGTTAAAATATCAATAAAAAGTGTGGTCGCTTTAATACTTAACCCCTTTGGGTAGATTATAGTGCTCTTACGAGCAGGCAGGATCAGGGTGATGCTTTTACAGCTGAAAATCTCCTCTGTGCTCCCTCTTTGTGCTGATGTGGCAGTTCTGCTGTGTGCAAGTAGATGCAGCTGGCAATAGGGGGCATAAGGAGCCAAGTTCATCTTTTTACGCTTTGTCACCGTGCTTGTAAGACCCAGGTTCAAATGGTGTCCAGCACAGGCTCTTTGGCTTCCACAGCAGTCCCACGCAGCTTGAGCTCTCTAAAAATCTCAGCAGCCCCTTGCTGAAAGATTGCTTCAGTGGGGCTCAGCAGAGACATGTCTGGTATGGAGCAGGGCCTGGAAAGCTGCTTGAGTTGACTGGTTTCCATGTGGAGTCACAGTGCGGGACAGCTGGCCAGGTGAGGGTGTCCCAGTGCTCAGCCCTTCCTGTGCTGATGTGCTGCCCTGTAGCCATTGAAATCTGGACCTTGGAAGTCAGCTCTCCAGTCCTGAGCTCCTTGTTACAAGGATGTGTATCTTGTAATTTGAGCAGCGCAAGGTTCCCGGCTGTCTGAGCTCACCGAGGGGTCCTCCCCCTATTACAAAGAGGGAGGCCCAGTTTCTGTGGGGCACAGGTCTGAAGATATGCAGCTTGCATTTTACCTGGTGGTTGTAGCGTACTAGCTTTGTGCACAAGCTTGACGAGGAGTGTGTAAAGTGCTCGCTGCAGGGAAAAGGGATCCTCAGGGCCCTGAAACAGTGACTGGAGGTGTCTGCAGAAGGCCATGCCACTCCTGCTGTCTGCCTTCCCTGTCATCCCACTCACTCACCGTGTCTCCTTTCTGTCTGCCTGCAGGATCTCTGGATGCATCTAGTGACTCCAACGTGAGCAACGCCAGTGTCTGCACAATAACCAGGTAGGAGCTGGTCATTGCAGACTGTGAGTGATGGATGCTGGCAAAGCTGTGGGAAGCATGATGTGGGCTGGAAACCAAGTGGGGGTCTCAGATTGCAGTAGAATGCATGGCAGAGGGTGCATTTGCACCACAGTGTCTTGTCTCAGTGGTGAATTCATGGAATCGCTTGATTTGGAAGGGACCTTCTAAGGCCATCTGGTCCAACTCCCCTGCACTGAACAGGGACACCTACAGCTCCGTCAGGTGCTCAGAGCCCCATCCAGCCTGACCTTGAATATTCCCAGATACGGGGCATCCAGCACCTCCCTGGGCAACCTGTTTCAGTACTTCAGTGCTCTTAAATTAAGGTGTTACCCTCTCAAGAAACCTTGCAGAGCTCCCTGGGAAGGCAGCGAGTGTCTGTGCACTCAGGGTTCTGCACCTCTTCTGTATTCAAGCCACTCTGGCTGGAGATCCCCACTAAAAGAAAGGGTGAAGGAGGGGAGACAGTGGGTGGTGGTTTTAGTAGTGTCTCTTCCAGCGTGGCCACAATAGCAGACACTTGGTTCCCTCCTGCCTTTGCAGGGAGTTAATCTCATGCGAAGGCATCAATCTCTTGTGAAGAAGGGGGACGCAAACCATCTGGAGCCAGTGGAAGAGCTTAAAATCAGGCTTTGTGCTGCTGCAGCGCTGCAGTCCTGGCAGCCCACCACGGCACGGTGCTGTAGGGCAGGTGCTGAGGCATGGCTCAGGGCGTGCAGCCCAGCTCCAGCTGCCTGAGGCATGAGGTGTCCTGGTGTCCTTGCAGCCCCTGCCACCAGCCTGTCCCCCTACCAGCCTTGTGTGGCATCAGTCAGGCCCACATCTGCAGAGAGCTGCTTCATGCCCAGCACGGTCGCTCCCAAAATCTCATCTAAATCATCTCCCCTGCAAATACCTTTCTTTCCATCCAGCTGCCAGGGAACTTAGTGGCAAATCCATCTGCTTTTACAACCATCTTTCCTTTCCCTCTGCTGCCTGCAGTACTCTTCCTAAGAGGCTGTGATTTGCCTTGCTTCCGTTGTGCTCACGTGTGTATTTATACCTTGTTGTGGTCCTCAAAATAGCATGCATTTCTCTGGCTGCATCGTGCCAGCAGTCTGACATGTGATACCCATTGTAACATCCCTGAGCACTGCAAGTGTCAGCTTTGCAGATTTGATTGTCTATATCTCTCCATTTCCTTTTTGCTCTCCTGCAAAGCCCAGCTACTCCCTCTTCTTAATGATGCCCTTGATTTTTCTCCTCCTACAAAAGTATAGATTGTTTCCATTTGTCTCTAGATTTCATTCTGTGGCTGTTCAGTGATTTCCCCCAGCTTTCCTGTGCTCACTGCATCCTGGCCCTGCTCTTTGCCAGCCTCCCACATGCATGGCTGAAGACTCAGCCCATAAAGTTTAGCAGGTGCTGGAGTGGGTGTGCGTGAGGCTGAAGCTGGAAAGGGAGGAGAGAAAATGAGGCACTAAGTCAAAGGGATACGTGATAACTGCATCTCTGTCCTGGAGAGCTTGCATGTAGGGGAGAGAGGGAGTGAATGGAATGAGACTGAGCTCAGCAGGACGCCTGGGGGATGCTGTTGTCCCCACAGCCCATGCTTGGTGATGGATGTCCCTTGCTCCTGCCAGCTGCCCCATGCAGTGGTGAGAGCTCATTTCAGAGCAGTGTAGGCAGGAGAGTGTGGAGGTGAGATGCCTGGGTTTGCAGAGAGACTTCTTGAGCTCTCCTAGGCCCTTTGGAATAGGAGATGCCAGGTTTTGTCATGAACGCCATGCTGGCCAGTGTCAGGACTTGAAGCCTTTTCCCCATGACTCTCCCTGTGGGGAGCTGGCATGATGCTGGGTGGGCTGTATGTGACCGTGCCCATCCCCTTGCCCATCCCCTGGTGTGGCTGGTATTCAGGGTTCTGTTCTGTAGGAAAATTGTCTCCGAAGAATATAGACGTGCTGGAGCTGAACTGGACCTCTAGTGCTGGCGGGGCACAGTAGCTGGCATAGCAGCAGCACAGACCACTGCACCATGCAGTGCCATGCCGGGAGGGCAGCAGGAGCCAGCTGCAGCCATAACTCCCACTGGGGAGCAGGCAGCTGCCTGCACGCCGAGTGCCCACTGGGTGTCAAGGCAGGACTGCAGGAAACCGTTCCGCTGCCATTTAAAGCGGGGAAGCCTGCGGACAGAGGAAGTTGCAGCTGCCTTTTAAGATGAAATCACTCTGTGCTTGTGTTTTTGTTCATTCCCCCCTGCTTCCCCCGGTCTCCCCCTGAGAGCATGGGATGAAGCGAGGCCCTGCGCCAGCGCCCGGCTCTCACGCCCCTTCCCCTGCCCTCCCCATGCAGACGCCTGCACGAAGGATAACACTGCAGCAGCAGTGAGGAGAGGAGGACCTCGTTCAGCAGGGGCAGAGAAGAGGGGAACTGTGGAGGCATTGCATGAAGATGCAGTCCAAGCAGATGCCGAGGTCTGAATGCTCGATAGATGGATGCTGGGCACGTTTCTGGGGCCGCAGAGTGACCACCCCCACTCCTAAAATGTGCTGTCGGCGGTCCAAAATGCTTCCATGGTAATCGCCGGCTTCACTTGGAACTTGGAGAGAGCTTCCTGGTGGCATCTACTTGGAAGTAAGGACTGCCTCTGTGCTGAGACAGGGACTGCAGGGGCCTCGGGGCTTCCCAGGGAGGCAGAACCCCTGCATTCAGCTTCTGCAGAGGTGATGGTACAAGGTTTCAGAGATGCTGGAGCCTTTTCGTGGTGCAGCTGACACTGCTGCCCCTGCCATTGTGAATTGGAGCCCAGATCAAGAAGGAGAAGTGGAATTGTGGCTGCTGGAGCAGAGCCCTGATTTCCCTCCTGGAGCGTGAGCTGCTGAAAGAGAAGCAGACATCTGTCCTGCGTCACTGGACCAGCGTGGCTGGAAGGCATGTTTTAGGCTCTTAGAGCTGCATAACTGCATCAGCAAGGCTTGAATAGTCTGAGAACTCCTCCCAGCCATCCTGCTGGGCTGATGGTCAGGCATTCAGCAGGGTTAGGTACACAGGTGTTAAACTGGTGTTAGGACACCAAACCATTAGTCAGGAAGGGTTGCCTCCTTCTCAACCTCCCAGGCCCGGTGACCTTGGGACACTGCACCAGATTGCCTCTGGGAGCCCAGGGCCGTGGTGTGACGTCCCTCTCGGGCAGGGCTGGCAGTCCTGAACCACGAGGACAAGCATCGTGGCCCCAGGGACAGGAGCACCGTCTTCTCCGGTATGACCAGATGTCATTCATCCTCTGCAGAGCGGGCACACTGCTGCCACGTGGCTCAGCCATCCAAGGCTGTGTTTAGGTCAGACGACTGAAAGAATGGTAGTTAGGGCTTAGGAGGAAGCTGAAATTGCAGCGTTTGGTTCCAGCGTGTCTTCTTGGGGAGGCTCTTCCTGAGTTTCCTCTGTGGTTTGGAGCAGGAGATGGTGCAGGAGGGCTGTCCTGCTCCTGTGTGCTGTGTAGGGATGGGCTGGGCTCTGCTCTCTCCCTTGCTGACCAGGGGAGCTCAGGCATGCTGCCTCAGCCTCTGCCCTGGTGCCTGCATCTCACTGCACTGGGTTGCTCTGCTACATTCAAGCCTTGTAACTGGGAGAGCAGTTTGGGCTCCTCCAGCACTCGGGTATCACAGTGAGCAGGAGGAAGCCAGGAGCATCAAAATGGGAGTGATAGAGGATGAACAAGCGACAGCTTGTGGGACAGAGAGCAGAAAGGAGCTATTTACCTCCTGGCCACTAGCTCAGGCCAGTTCAGCAGCACAGCTGCCAGCCCATATGGGATATGCCCTTGTGACTTGGACCACAATGAAAGAACCTGGATATTTCTACCCTTGGCAACGCAGCTTGCTGAGCCCGCTTAAAGGCTAGAGCCTGGCCTGGACCTTAACCTTGTCTGAAATTGGGGTCGGGAAAGCAGCTGGGCTGGGCAGGAGGCCAGGAGGGAGAAGACAGCTCAGAGATCGGCAGTGAAGAGGAACCGCTGAGGAGAGAGATGGCAGAAGCCCTTGAAGAAAGGGAAGAACTGAGAAAATGAGTTGATAAGGGAAATGGGGTGAAAAGCACTGAATGCACTTGGAAAGTGGGAAGGGTTCCCGTGCTGGAGGATGCATTGTGAAATGGCAAGACCACGTGCTGCGGGGTTCAGCTTCCTCGGCCGCTGTTCAGCTTGAGCAAAAGATCCCAATATCCAGAGGCAAGAGCCTGGTGCAGCTCCCTCCATTGCTCAATCCGCCAGAAAACTGCTTGCTGCAGCACATGGACCGTGGAGGAGGTGCCAGGGCTGCACAGTGGCGAGGAATCTAGGGTAGTGGGTTAGATGGAAGCGATCGCATCTGACATCTGCCCTGGCACAGCTGTCGACACTGGGAGCCTGCATATCAGCCCGAGAGGATCGCATTAAAGCAATGCCATTACCCTCGCTCCCAAGCTCCCGCTCTGGGCTGCCTGGGGATTAGGGAGAGCTGGGACACACAGCGAGCTGCGAGCATGCTTCAGAGCTGCAGCAGCACTCACTGTGTGCAAGCAGTGCCCTCCTCCCTCGAAACGCCGCGGCGCAGAAATCTGGTGCTGCTCCAGCCTGGAGGAGCGTGGTCAATGGGACCACCACTGTGCCCATCCTTTATCCCTGGGTAGTGGGTTTTGATGAGCTCCTTTTGCACGAGCAGGTCTGGAAGTGGCTTTGTTGCCCTGCTGGCCCCTTCCTCCAGCAGTGCCACTGCAAACAGTGCAGCACTGCGTCCCCTCCACCTGCCTCACAGCAGCATCAAGGCCACCTCCACCCCAGCCCAGCCCCTCTTTCAACCTCTTCCCTTCTGCAAATACTGGGCACGTTTCTCATATTACCCGGAGCTTTTTCCATCCTGTGCAGGCACACGGTGTATTTTGGCGTGAAGATGTAATCAGGTCAAGGATTCGTGCTGCTCTGCAATCAGGAGCCTCGTGGTGGCAGGTGGAGCACAGGCTGTGTGCCAGAGAAGAGCTGGCTCCTTGGGAAAAGCAGGAAGGGGATGGGGAGAGCAGCCTCAACCAAGCTGTTCGCGTGCCTGTAAGAAGTGGGGAGCAGGAACAGGGGAATAGGGCAGGGGGAGAAAGGTGCAGCTCTGCTCATCAACAGCTCTTCAGGTTCAGAGGGGCTTAAATCCACTGGGATGCTGCTCCCAAGCTCCCCTTGGGCATACTGAGGCCTCTAAGAAGGAGCCTCCCAAATGGCCTGAACCCATCTCCCCTTCCCCTCCACTCTGAACTCTTGATTGTTTGGCCATGGGCTGTTGTTCGCAACATCAAAGCAAAACTTAGGCCAACTCAAAATGCAATTTGCAGGCCCAAGCATCTGTTCTGTGATGCAGATGAAGCAGTCAGTTATTTGCAGAGCTGTGAGGGGGCCGCAGCCTCCTAGTCTTGCCCTTCTAACATGTGTCCTGGGGAAGATCAAATCCTATTAAGCTGCCGTTCTACTTGCAAATTATACCATGAGAAATCTGCCCCTTAGGATTTCTTATCAAACACGATGCAGAGGAGCTCTGCGCACGCTAGAAAAACCTGCAGGAGCTCAGCCCAGCCTTGAATAATTCAGTAGCTTGAGCAGGAGAGGAGTGACTTAGCTCTCAAGGCAGCCCCGTAGCAGAGAGCTGCATCCCAAAAACTACTGCACATCTATGGTCCATGGTGCGAGCCTGCTGGGTTAGTGGAGGCTGAGTACCCTCACCTGGTGAAGTGGCCCCAGTGGGTAAAGCCTGAGGACATTTGGTTGGATGTTTTTTGGAGATGTCTGAGCCAACCAAGCTTGAGTTGGGTCCCGAGTGCACGTTATGGGTCTTCAGCCATTGAACTCCACACCTGATGACTGCCCTACGGACCAGTTTCTCAACATAGTCGTGCTACAGGATTCATCTAGCGTGGTGTTTTGTCATGTGTAGGTACCAGCTGTTTTGGGAAAGTGGTAAACCTTGAAGCCTGGAAGATTTCTGCTCTTTCCAAGGCAAGTTTTCAGTGCGCCGCTGTGTCTCTCACCGTGCTTCCCATTCTTGTAACAACAGTCAGAAGCTAACTTACACCATATGGGCAAATGTCTGCTCTTTGGACCCATCGTGTTTGCTGCTGACTTTCAGAGCAGATGTGGAGACTTGAGGAAAGCAGCAGTGGGGTGCAGCAAGCCAGCATGGGTGAGGCTGTGTGGCTGGAGCAGCTGGAAGCCTGTGGGCAGCCAGGCCAGAGCTGTTTGGGTGTTGCTGATCTTCCCTCCCCAGGCTGAATTTATTCCCGGCATGCATGCAGTGTGTGCCTGGCCTGCATTGCCACAACCCCTTGCAAGCCCTGGGCTTGCTTCCTGGCTCTTCTAACAGGTCATAGGGGTGATTTGGATTTCTTAGGGTTTGAGCTGAGATGCAGCCTCTTGTGTTATGGACCTCTCCACTGTGAGAGGATTGATTTGGGCATCACAGTGCTGAACCAGCTGTTCTCCTTTCCGTGCAGCTCTGAGAGAATCCAGGTGTCCTTGAACCTGGATGGAATAGTTCAGGTGTTGGACTGCCACCTTCATGACACGTCCATTGGGATGATGACCAGAATCGCAGTCCTGAAATGGCTCTACCACCTGTACATCAAGACTCCTCGTAAGGTAGGTCCGGGACTCAGCACATGAGCCCATCGCTTCCTCCGTGGACTGAGTTTGTTGGGAAGAGGCACACAAGCTTTAGTCTTTGTTCCTTAATCCACTAGGACTTGGCTCAGCTGGAAGTGCTACAGAAGGGCCAAGAGCAGCACTGACTTGCTGTAGGGCTGCTACTGCTGGAGTGTCAAGAGGCTTAAGAGTAAAACTGTGCAGTGAGAGAGCCCCCAGGCTGAAGTTGGTCAGTGGGACTTGGCCATAGTGTAGCTCTGCAGGAAAAAAAGCGGATATGTGGCTGTAGGGATGCTTGAGTGACTTGGTCGTGGGCCTTTGTAGCATGTGTAGTGGCTACAGCTGTGCTGTGCTGCCCCAGAAGTAGATCTGCCTGCAGACTGCTTTGTAAGCAAGTGTTTGCCTGCATTTTTGATGAAGGGGTTGGCTGCCACTACCCTAGTAGCTTAAGGCAGATGCTTCCAGGTGAGATGGAAAATGCTGGTGAAGCTTTCAGCAGCCTCACAGGGAGCGCTAGAGGTCCTTCGGTGGGTGTTGATCTGACCTGTGGGACTGATGCCCTTCACCTCTCTGTTCTAGATGTTCCGACACACCGACAGCCTCTTCCCCATCTTGCTGCGGACCCTCTCAGACGAGTCAGATGAGGTGAGTGCTGCAGCTCCTGCAGAAGTCTTTCTGGAAGCCCACCATCCCCACATCCAACCAGGCTTTGGAGAAGCTTTGTTTGGTATGGTTGGGTTGGACAAAGGGATTTCAAGGGCTTGGCCAGCATTGGCACTGGGGTGTTCATTCAGCCCTCTTGGCTAAATCAAACAAGAACCCGTGCAGTGAGCCCACGGAGCTGCACTCTTGCAAAGCTGCAAGCCCTCCTGTCTCAGTTAGACTGGTTTCTTTTGCATCCTCAGAGAGCCAGTCCCTCAAAACCTGCTCATATATATCTTCTTTGCCTGCCTGGGAAAACTCAAGGCTCAGATATTCGAGTCCCAGAGTGGGAGTCAAGACCCCAGTGCCACACCTGAGACTGGGTCTTGGCCAGGTCCTTGGTGAGTGGGAATTCAGACATTGTGTGGCAGCTGTGAACGCAGGAGGGGAATTGTTTCTTGCAGATGCTGTAAAATTTTAGAGGCGAGCCCTAACGAAATTGCTAAGCAGCCGCCACCACTAACATCAGGTTTGCCTGGTGGAGCTGTACTCAATGCCCCAAAGCCTCTTCTGGTTTTTCCCAGAGCCATCCCAGCACATATACATTCCTCCCACCAACATGCTGCCCCAGGCTGCAGGGCAGGCCTCTCTCTTTCTCCCCTTCCCATGTCCTTTGAATCAGAAGTCAGACGCTACCTCATAGTCTGTGTCAACATGCCTTTGAGACATCCTCTGAGCAACCACGCTGGGCCCGGCCAGTGAGCAGCAGTGCCGGGGAGAATCATAGAATCATTTGAGTTGGAAGGGACCACTAAAGGCCATCTAGTCCAACTCCCCTGCGATGAGCAGGGACACCTACAGCTCCATCAGGTGCTCAGAGGGCTCAGCCAGCAGGCTTGTAGCCTTGGCTTGACATGCTGGCCTTAGGGGCAGAGCTGAGGGCTAAGCCCATCTGCCCCACACTGTGCTTTAGGAGTTAGCTTCCTGGCAGCAGCTTGCCACCTTGTTGTTAGATCTGCAGCAGCATTGGGCTGGCTCAGAGTGAGCAAAACAAATCCAGCAGCCACGAGGGAGCTAGCTGGCTTTGGTCTCACTCTCTGTGCCTTCCTGCCTGCTCTTTGGCTTCTCAAAACAGAAAGCTCCAACTCCAGGCTTGCTCCTTCACTTTTTTCCCAGTCTGGTCTTCTCAGTATTGGCACCTTTCTCTTTTTCTCTCCCCTGCATTGCACTCTGGAGCACTTGCGGTGTTCGGGTGGGATGCTGGCAGCTTTGGCTCGCTTGGCTCAGGCCCTGCTAACACCTCTGCCTTCAGCTGCCCTGGGTTTGGATGCATCCTGCACAGAGCTGCCAGAGATCCTCAGCGTTTCCCACGCCAGACTTTCCTTGTGGAATAGAAATCACGCGCTCTCTGCACCAGATTACACGCTCAGGGCACCCAACCCCACAATAAATCCCTTGTGCGAGGGGGCTGTGAAGAGAGGAGGCAAGGGAATGAGCAAGCAAGGGAATGACTTGCACTTGCAAAGGCAAGCGGCTGCCTGGCCATTTTCCATACCCTGCTGCGTACGATGCAGACCTCTCCAAAAGAGTCCCCAAGCACACATCTGCCTTTGCAATGCTCTAGAAAGCCTGCATCTCGCAGATAGGCTCTCCGGCTTGGCAGGAGACTGCTGTGAGTCATGTTGCAATTACACTGCTTATTAATATTTGAAAAAAGCAGCGAAGAAAGGACCCTGGTGATGCATTTCCTCCATGTGACATAACTGGGAATGGCTCAAAAGTAATTTTAAGCTGATTTATTTAATCCTGTCTTCTATTTATTTAAATGCTGGGGGGTTGAGGAAATCCATCGACAAGTCAATCCATGAAACATCCCCGCTCCGCTGGCTCCCAACCAGCTCTGCTGAGAAAATAGAAGTGACCAAAATAGTAGGGGGAGGCTTCAAGCTATAAGCATTTTTTGGGAAGGGTGAGGACAAACGGGGATGGCTGACCTGGAATGTCAGCGCCCACGTTTTGCCAAGAGACCCAGTTAGGATCCACGGACGCAGCGCAGAGAAGCTGGAGCAAAGCTGAATCCAGCAGTTCCCTTTGATATGTAGACAAGTCAGGCTGCGAGGCTCCTGGCTGTCAGGCTCTGCGTCGCTGCACTGCGTCACCGTGCGCTGATCCGCACGCTTGCCCGTCCACGTGCGTGTGCGAGCCGGTTTTGAAGGCAGCCTTTAAAAGCTTCAGTGAAAATTTGATGTGGTTGAAAAACTTCCTTACGGCTCCAAGGTAACGGGATGCTGGGGAGAGTGTTTTTCTCTGCACCAGCTGCTGCTTTCATCTCTCTCAGCTCTGATACCTGCTGGCGCGAGGCTGAGAGCTGATGTCAGAGGCGGTGAAGAGTGGAAGCCCCAGCCCAGTGCCCTTGGGGTAGTGGTGTGCTGGGCTGGGCCGTGCTCGAGTGAAATGCAGTGCTGCTGCAGAGGGCAGGACCTGCTCTTTGGGTTATCACCCTCTCTGAGCTGTTGCAAAGGCAGCTCCTAGCTGGGCTGCTCGGCTCATCCCAGCCTGGAGCCCAGGTGCTGCGCTCAGGTGAACGCAGCAGAGAAAAAATGTGAAGTTATGACCCCATTTTTTTTTTTCTTGGCGTCGTTTTCCTTTCTCCAGCTCCACAATGGAGTTCTGTACGTGCCCCTTCACGCTCATCTGCTGCCGTGGGTCTCGTGGGCTGGGACTTCTGCCTGACTCAGTGGGGCTGATGCATGAATCATAGAATCACAGAACCATTAAGGCTGGAAAAGACCTCTCAGCTCCCCAAGCCCAATCCCAGCCCACCCCACTGTGTCCACTGCCCACGTCCCTCAGTGCCACATCCCCATGGCTCCGGGACACCCCCAGGGACAGTGACCTCCCCCCCCCAACTCCCTGGGCAGCTGTGCCAGTGCCTCACCTCTCTTAGAGAGAAGAATTTTTTCCTAATATCCAACCTGAACCTCCCTGGTGCAACTCAAGGCCATCCCCTCTCATCCTATCACTGCTACCTGGGAGCAGAGGTTAAGGTGGGGTTGTTGTCTGATCTGAAGCTTCATTGGAGGAAAACCCAGCTGCCTTTATGCAGGCTTTGGAAGCAGCAAGAAAATCCCAGTGATCTCTTAGCTTGCATCCTTTGGAAATGTGCTTCTGCACCTGACAAGCGATGGAGAGCTGGGGCCCTGTCCTGGAGACAGTTAGCTGAGCCCAGGCACATTGTCATTCACGAGTGTATTTTATTCCCTGGTGACAAAAGCGTGGTGGCTCTGAGCGTTGGGCTTCAGACCCTGCTTTCTGGCAGCTCTCTGAGCTGCGCCGTCCTATTAAATCCCAGCAAATTTCTCCCGTTGCGCCCGATTCCCAGCACAATGAAGCCTAACAAAAGCTTGTGCCAGAGCGAATAGCCGTCTTCGTGAGGTTTGGTTTTCAGTTGTGCTCTGTTGGTTTTAGGCCCATTGTGCTCCGGATCCCGTGCAAAGCTGAGAGCAGGGAGAGTGTGCAGAGAGGAGAGCACTGAGCGTGCCTGGCCTTTGTTTTCATGATTTTTATAAATATTTTGATGTTTATGCAGTAAGTATTTTCCAGAGAGAGACTCCGGGCACTTGGATACCAAAGCAGGGAGGTGACCCGTTCTCAAGAGGAGAAGTTGCACTTGAGGGTGTACTTCAGGGCTTTAATGGTGGGGTGCAGAGGGAGGTATATAATTTAAGTTGGGTCATGGAAAATGTGGTCAGCCCAACCTTACATCCGTGCAAGCAGCCCGTGAGCAGCTATCACGCTGCCTGGTGCAGTAGGGTGGAATGATGCTCTCTGTGTGCCATAAGGACTCAAGGAAAAGCAGGGGCACTGGGTTGAAAGCTGCTCTGTGCTCCACGTTGTGCAGGGCTGGGAGGTTTCTCGGGGCGAGGCTGGTCCACGGGGAGCAGCTTGGCTCAGCACCATTGTAGGGCTGTCATTACGTGGTTAGGGACTGAAGGGAAAGGGCTGCAGTACACGTGTACGTAGTTTGTCATAGAATCCTTTGAGTTGGAAGGGACCTTAAAGGCCGTCTGCTCCCACTCCCTGCGCTGAGCAGGGACACCCACAGCTCCATCAGTGCTCACAGCCCCGTCCCCTGACCTTGGCTGTCTGCAGGGACGGGGCACCACCACCTCTCTGGGCAGCCTGTGCCACTGCCTCACCGCCCTTAGTGCAAAGAACTTCTTCCTTATCTCCAATCCAAATCTCCCCTCTTTTAGTTTGAAACCATTTCCCCTTGTCCTGTCATAACAGTCCCTGCTAAAGAGTCTGTCCCCTTCTTTCTTCCAGCCCCTTTAGATACTGAAAGGCTGTTTTTGGGTCTGGCCATGCTGCTTTGGATGCAGCCCAGGGTGCAGTTGGCTTTCTGGGCTGTGAGGGCACATTGCCCGGCTGCCAGCCACCAGTACCCCGGGTCCTTTTCAGCAGGGCTGTGCTCTATCCTTTCATCTCCCAGCTTGTATTGACAGTGAGAGTTGCTACGACCCAGGTGCAGCCCTTGCACTTATCTTTGTTGAACCACCCCTCCTTCCTGCTGTGTTTGCTGATGCCATGAAGGTGTGCTCGCACGGCCTGGGAGGATTTTCCCTTGGCAGAGGGAGGAAGGAAGCCTTCATTCTACTCTGCCAGCTGAAGCAAATGCCACAGAGATGTGAGGAGCACTGCTCCGTCCCCTCCCAGCAGCAGGCTGAAACCCAGGGGCTGTGAAAGAAGAGAAAGAAAAGAGCTTGGCAGGATCAGAGGAGAGAAGTCACTGTGCTGGGGGCCTGAAAAGAGCCCTGGTTATATTGCTGTGGGAAGATTAATGGTGGGCTCCTCTTTCTTTTCTTGTTTTTACAGCCAGCGGAGGGGGGGGATGTGAGTTTGCTTTTCGCACCTTGCCTGCCTGGGGCCCAGCAAATGCTGCTGGTCGCACTCCTGGCTCTGGGACGGCTCATTCCTCCCTTCCTGGCTACATCTGAAAGCTAGAGAGCAAGAAAAAAAACACCAAAGCAGCATAAATGCTGCTCTGCATGCCTTGGAGGAGCCTCGGTGCAGCGAGGGGCTGCCTGGAGTCGCTGAGCAGGGCGAGGACTGTTGTGACAGTGCTGCTCCTCCATCTCAGGCCCTTTTGAAGAAGTGCTTTTACATCCCTTCCTCTTCTCCACCCCGGGGGCATCGCGCTCTGGCTGGGCTTCCATCATCTGCTCTGCTCGGCTGTTCGTGGTGTCACGCATCCCTGTCATTGCCCAGGGACATACAGGGCTGTGCTTTGTGTAGGCATGCTTTAATCTTCTCTTTTTTTTTAAGGTTTTCCTTAAATAGCAGTACCTTCAGGAGCTCAGTCCCTGCCCTTATCACGTGCAGCTGATGCAGCACCCTGGCTCTGCCCATCCGTGAGTACACCAGGAGCATCCAGGTGATGCTATACATAGGAAGGCACCCAAGGAAGCACAGGGGCATCCATCCACCTGCCCCTGCGTGAGCCAGCAC
This sequence comes from Numida meleagris, assembly GCF_002078875.1. NCBI lineage: Eukaryota > Metazoa > Chordata > Aves > Galliformes > Numididae > Numida > Numida meleagris. Next base: position 1,658,952 of record NC_034418.1, read on the forward strand.
ACATGATGGCAGTGCTGCTACAGGCTCGACTCAGCCAGAACAAGAGGCAAATGAGCCTGACCTACATCTGAAGAGACCCACAGCTCCCTGCTCTGCGTGCCCTCAAAATCCGTGCTCTATCGGCAATGTGGAGAGCAATTTCACTGCTCCTAGGGCTGAGAAATAGCTGCTTGTTTCGAACGGCCATGCCGTAACCCGTTCCTGGCTGTGAGGTTTGCTCTGACCCACAGCCTGACCCCCTGTTTGCAGCACCGTGTGTCCTGCGAAGCCACCCTGCTTTCGGGGCTCGGTCCTGCTCGCTGCACAGTGCTGGCATGACCCAAGGAGGGATGTGTTGGCCTGAATCTCATCTCCTCCTGCAGCCCCCAGGGAAATCACACCTGAGGCTCAAGGCAGGGCAGGGGCAGTCCTCACCGCAGGACCTCCACCACGATGCTCTTTGGCATCAGCATGTGTCCTCACCAGGGCATGGAAGGGGTTGTCTGGGATCAATGCAAGGTATGGGGGAATCCCACCCTCTTCACATCCTCACTGCAGGGCTACCACGCCCTTAAAAATCCCCCAGGGCACCCCCAGCACCCAGCGCTCGGCTCCCATATGCTCTCCCAGCGCCTGACCCATCCCTTGCCTGGGAGCTGGGCATGGTTCCGTCCCTCTTGCGGAGGGATGGGACCAGCTCTGCTGGCTCAGCCGGCCCGTTGCCATGGCAGTGGCAGCCCCGTGCTCCTGCAGGATATTGCTTTCTTCCAGCTTCCATCGCAGGGATGTGCAGCGCATACCAAGCGCTCTGGCTCTGCTCCGTCCCAGCGGGGCTGGGAACGGCTCCGCAGCACACGGGGAGGAGGCTGGGCTCCCTGCCTCGTTCCCACGGCTGGAGAACCCCAGCTCTTCGTATCCACTGCTCCTCATCTTCCAGGTCCTTACGCGCCATCCCTCCTGGTTCTTATTTCCTCCGTGTTTTTGCAATTAAGAAATTCAGACCGTGTGGACAAAGGGGTAAACTGTGGGATTTAAGGCTTTGCGAGGGAACAGGGGTGATTTCAATTGTGATCCTGTTGTTGTTGCTGTGGGAGCTGCTGGTGTCATCCATGCCCAAGGTGGGCATTGTCACAGCCAGGCAGGGGGCTGGGACCATGTCATAGAACCACAGAATCAATAAGATTGGAAAAAAGCGACTAAGATCACCGAGTCCAACCCCAACCCATCCCCCCATGCCCACTGACCATGTCCCTTAGTGCCACATCCTGCTCCATGCCTGCCCCTGGCTTACCATCGGCCTCCTTTACCTGAGCAACCAAGGCTTGAAATCTCTGCAAAACCAGGAGGAGGAGAGGAATGAGTTCTCCCTATGGGGAACCACAGGCTCCCTTCCCTGGAAGAGGATGAGAGTCGATGACGTTGGTGACATCCCACGATGGCAACAAGGTCCCATCCGTGACAGCACTGCAGAGCAGCCTCAGGCTGGGCTGTGTTCTTTTATCCTCAGGGATGGTTCCTCATTGCCAAAGCTGCTGTTGTCATCTTTTCTCCTCCCCGCTGTTGCCCCGGGCTGGGACTTTGTTGTGTTTATGCCCATGGGGTCCTCCCAAGCATGGTTACCACTCTCAGAGCTGCCGCACCTTCCCACGACCAGCCCTGGGAACCACCTGCTCAGGCTAATGGGGCCTAAAAATCAGCTGTAATTACACTAAATAACTTAAGCTATCTGTGCAACACATTATCAGGGGTCCCGTTTTCAACCTGTGCGCGTTATAAAAAGCTGTTGTCATTTTTTGTTTGTTTGGGGGTGAGGTTTTTCTTGGTAGCTTAAATTCCCATCTCATGCAGCTCTAAGGAGAGATGCTCATGGCCTCGGGGAGTGCATGAGAAGTCTTCAGCATTGCACTTGCGTGTCCTGTGCTGGGTGCAGCCGTGCAATGAGCCCTTTCTGGCAGCCCTTCAGCCCTGGTACGCTCAGAGCATCAGGGAAGAGTGATGAGATGTCTGGGCCCAAGGACATTGGGTTGGAGAGGGACCCAAAATAGCTCGAGACATGAGAAGAGTCGGGGGGGAAAAAAAGCACCAACCTGTAATAACTTCTCCAGAAGTGCTATATATAGTTACATCGGCTGAGCAGATTGCTGGAATGAGGGAGCAGCTCTCGGGCACTGAGCGGGAGCAAACCCAGACCTGCCTGAACTGGGAGAAGCAAGCCGAGCTCCCAGCTGCACAGTGTGGCTTAGTTTCCCCTGCTTCCTTGGGACCTGCAGAATAGAAACTGTTTGGATTTTCCCCTGGGGCAGGAAAGAGAAAAGAACCACTAAGATCAACAAGTCTAGCCCTAGCCCACCCCCACCATGCCCACTAACCCTGTCCCTCAGTGCTACATCCCTACAGTTCTTGGACACCTCCAAGGATGGGAGTCCACCACTGCCTTTCCTGCCCCAGCTCCCGGGCAATCGTTTGAAATCTTCACTTTGAACTTGAGCAGTAGCCCTGTTTTCCTGACGTCTTTTGCATCGTGCAGGGATTTGGTGCTCACCATCCCCTCGCTCTGGCGGTGATTTTGGAAGGCAAAGCTCCCCCGCAGCTGCTCTGTGCCTGCTCACCCACGCTCTCCCTCTGCTCACAGGTTATCCTCAAGGACCTGGAAGTGCTGGCCGAGATCGCTTCTTCTCCAGCAGGACAGACAGAGGGATACGGCCCCTCCGAGGCCACAGAGCCACGACCCGGCCAGGTGGAGCTCCACGTCCCCATCCGAAACAGCCAGCTGAGCTCCTCCGGTACGTGCCCTGCGCTGCGCTCCGTGGCTGAATGGTAGGCCAGGGCTGCCTGTGTTATGTTGCTCTTTCTCCTCACTCATCTTCTAGGATAAGAACCCGATTAGCAGCAATATCATAGAATTGTTACGATTGAAAAAGACCTCTCAGCTCCCCAAGCCCAACCCCAGCCCACCCCCACCGTGCCCACTGCCCACGTCCCTCGGTGCCACATCCCCACGGCTCTGGGACACCCCCAGGGACAGTGACACCCCACATCCCTGGGCAGATGCTGCAGAGCTTGGCACAGGAGGACATTGTCATTGCCCTTCTTTAGGGGACCCTGGGTGCCAGCATCTCTTCTTGCAAGAGCCCTCAGGGCCTCTAGAAGCGGCTCAGGCCAGGTGCTCGCTGCAAGCCCAGGTGCCCAGCGCACGCACAGCTCTGTGCCCGTGATGCAGCGCGTTGCCAGCTCGTGGCTGCGTGTGCTGAATGCGAACGGTGGCGTTGCTGTGAGCGCTGCGGAGACCTCGGAGGAGAGATGCAGAAGGGCAGCGCTGTTGTTTGGAGAGCGGGGGAAAAAGCCCTTCATTAATCATCCCAGCGCACTGGGCGGCTTTTTCCACCTCCCCCTGTCTGTGGCTCATCCTCCACAGTTCCTTGGCTGCCCCTTCTCCTCGGCTGCTGCTGTTGCTATTTCGGAGCCTCCCCGTTGTGCTCCTCACGCCAGGTCGGCCCGGCCAAAGGCAGATTTCGTGTCAGCTGTGGATTGTAAACTCAGAGCAGAGCCAAGGCAGCCTCACCCTGCGCAGCAGAACCAGCGCCGCAGCCGTGCGTTCCGCTGCCTGCATTTGTTTTCTTTGAAGAACACCGATTATTCCCCCCCCTCCCCGCACTGCAGCAGATAGCAGCCAGGTTTTGGCAATCCCTGGGCTGCGTGGAGTGGGTTTTCCTGCTGCTCTACCCACCTGGTGCACGCAGGACGGAGGGAGGGGGGGACGCCTGGTGAGGTGCTCTGGGAGTGTCACCGATGTGCCGGTGTCACGGGTGAGCCCGTGCAGGTGGAGCGGCCTCGCGGTGCTGCCCGAGGGCTGCGGTTCAGCTCACGCCGATGGCTGTCTGAGGTTTCCTTCCTTGTGGATTATCTAAAAATAGCAGGCTGCATGGCGCGCGGCCGAACGGCTGCCGTGGCCCCTCGGCTCTCTGGAAGAGCAACTTGGCTTCGGTTATGCGAGTGGAACGCTGAAGAGGAGTCCGGTGCTGCTCTCCACGTTCAGCAGTGCTGCTGCAGCCGGGGCTCCAGCTCTGAGAAGCCACACAGGTTGCGATGCGTTCTGCTTTGGTCACCTGGTTTGCTCTCTTTTTCTTTAGAGATGTATCCAGGGTTGAGCTTTGCACATGCGTTGGCTTTTACCCAAAGGAGGGTGCTCCCCAGTTCTGTAGGTGGGATGTCAGCTGCGCAGGGCTCACAGCAGGGCTGGGAGCCTCCTGTGTCGTGGTGGGAAAGCGGGGACTCTTCGAGACAGCTCTTTTTGCTGAAGGGTTGTTTTGGTGGGGGTGGTTTTGGGTTTGGAACAAAACCAGTAGAAATCCCTACATCTGAATGTGGTGCTGGAGAGCAAAGCCAAAGTGGCACCGAGGAGCCGGGTGTGATTGTGTGGCTGCACCAGCAGGACAGGCGCTGGTTTCTACTGGAGTGGACAAGAGCAAACCTCCCCAGGTGGTTGTGTGTCTGTCCTACATCCCAGCACACAGCTCTGCAGGTGGGTGAGTGTGGCCATCTCCAGCCCTTGGCTTGGCAGCAGCTCTCTGTGCCACCCTCCCCACACCTGCTCCCCACGCAGGCAGCAGGGGAGGCAGAAGGGGCCCGTGCCACGCCGTGGGCTTCCCCCGCTTCCTCTCTCACCCTTTCTTCCCTCGGGATGTGTTTATGCAGTTGTTTCCCTGCCATTCACTCGGGTTTCCTTCAGATGCTCGGTGATTAGTCAGGAAAACAGTGTCCCACTTCCGCAGCCCGTTCCCAGCTCGGGGTTTTATTTAGCCGCTTTGTTCTCCCGTTACATAAGGTCAGCCGTCCTCCGATGGCGGTCTCCCAGCACAATGAGGTGAGAAGCGGGGTGTGTGGGAGCCCTGCAGGCCTCCTCCTGCCTGCACGGGGCGGCTGAGCCTTCTGCAGTCCCTCTGTTACCTTCTGCCACCCCTCCCTTCCCTTCTGCATGCTTTTCCCAGGGCTCCGTGGAGGTGTAGCTGGAGAAAACCCGAGGGAAAGCCATGCGTTTTCTCATTGCCACGTCTCGCATTTGGCATCTCCAGTGGGTCAAGTGCTGCTGGAGCATCCCTGATGTGGAGGCAGATGGTGAGCTGTGCGCCAGGCGTCCTGTTTCGGTGACCCTGGGTGACAGGAGCTGCAGGGGCTGGCACCTCTTTGGAGTGACAGTCCAAGCACCCACCTGGCTTCCAGCAGCTTTACCTCGGGGGTGTTCTGCCAACCACACCAAAGTCAGGTGCAAGCAGCAGATGGCCCGCGAGTGGTTGCCACCATGGCTAGCACGGGTGCAGACCCTCCAGCCTACTCCTCCAGCTCAGTTCTGCGCCGTTGGAGGGCAGCCCCTCCGGAAGGCTGCCAGCCCCAGCAGCTCCGTGCACACACCTCTTCCTGCCTGCACGGCTCTGCACGGAGCAGCACCACGACCCTTTGTTCTGCAGGAGGCACCTTCCTCTCCCTGCAGTCCCTCCTGCCTGGCTTCCTGCCGGAGGTGGTGGGGACACCGGCGTGCCCTCGGAGCACATCACACCAGAGGATGTTTACAGGGAGGCTGACTTCATACGTGGGTGTGCTAACACGCTTGAGGTCATTAGTTTCAACCAGCGGCGCTCAGGATTCTCTGGATTACCGAGCCTGCTAAAAGTCCCTGAGAAATGTGGTCTCCTTTGTTCAGGCAGTGATGGGAAGGTGATGAGTGCCGTGCCACCTCCTGGGCTTCTCTCTGTCCCCCTCGGTCACTGCAAAGCAAAACCCATCCGTGCTCATCCTCTGCTAAAGGTGAGGACGCAGCAGATGCCATCAAATGGAGTGCTTGCTCTCAAAGGAGTGATTTGCCAAAGGGTTTCATGGGATCAGGATCATGAAAGCAGGGAGTAAATGAGGGATCTGTCCCCACTGAGCGCTCTCAGCTCAGCACCCTGAAAAGGATGAGGGTCCCCTAATGACAGCCTGAAAGACAGCAGAAGAAGCCTCATTGGGCATCCAGGTGTGCCTCCTCCCCTGACCATCAGCCATGGGGTGATGCCAGCTGTCTGCCATGCCTGCAGCAGGGCATGGACCGGGCACCGCTGTCCCCCACCGGGGACCACTTAGTGCTGAGCCACGTGCTGAGGTCTCCCAGGTGGCAAAGCCATTCAGGGAGGGCAGCAGCGGCTGCACGGGGGGCAGCACAGGAGCAGGCAGGGTGCAGCCAGGGCCACGCACCATCAGTAGATTCAGAGTGTTCATTTCCTCAGCAGCATCCTGTGCTTCAGAGAGGGCTGAGCTGACGTCTCTCAGAGCCCAGCTGAGCTGCCGACACACTCGCATCTGTTTCCAGCTACGCCCCATGCTGGGTTTTGCAGGGGGAGTCTGCCTTTATTTTATTTATTTTTTTACGGCTCTATTTTTATCCTGCTCTGCGAGGCTTTGCTCCGATTGAAAACATCCTAGGGAAGGGAAGGAAGGGAAGAAGGCTGCTGGGGCAGGCACGGAGCAGATTCCCACGTCTCTGCGTGGGGCTGTGCTGAGCTCCGTGGGGCTGGGGCCAGCTGCATGCAGGGGTAGCCAAGGGAGGTCAGTGCTGGAAGCATGAGGTCCAAGGGAATGGGAGGATGCTGGGCTCCAGCAGCCCCATCCACACGCAGGGCACGGCAGTGGGACGCGGGAGCTGCTCTGTGTGGAAGCTGGAAATCATGCTAGAGGTGATGCATCCTCCCAGAGCCTTGATGATACAAAGCGTTTTGAGAGCGAGGAAGCAGCCTCCAGTTACCCCTTTTTTATGGGAGTGAAGACACAGCACCCACTCTGCAGTGCTCCGTGCCAGCTCCCGGCTGCTCCCCCCCGTATCCCGGTCTGGGTCCCTGCTGCAATTGCCTCAATTACAATGCGAAGTCAATCACTGCAGCTAAACCAGCACCAGAGTCCTGGTGGGTGCTCATTAAACAGCTTACGCTGCTTTAGCACGCTTCAGAAAGGAACCAGTTCTGGTCGAATCACACTTCAGTTTGGTTTCAGTGGAGTTAAGCAAGTCCGCACTGGTTTTAATTAAGCCCAGTTTGAAACCAGTTGTGGGAAATTAGCAGAACTTGTGTTCTCTGCGACGCTGAAGTTTGGTGCTTAGTGGCTGATGTAGGCAAATCCAGTGCCTGAGCATCTGGGGACACTTTGGCACTGCAGGTTTGGAGCCTTCTCCGTCCGCCAGGCAACCAGGTGGCCTGAAGGAGCCAGCCTGCGTGACAATATATATTTATAAGGCCCTTAATATGGATTCCTAATTGCCTGTCTCTTTTGATTTATAACACGGCCACATGAGCGATGAGAGTGCAGCGGCGGCGTGGTGAGAGCAGGGATGCTGGCCTGGGTGGTGCAGGAGCCCACTGCCAGCCTGGGAGCTTCCCTTGGTGAGGTTTGCTGCTTCCCAGCCCAGGGAGGTGCAGAGGGGCTTTCCCTCTGCCCGAGGCAGCAGTGGATCCCTCGAGGGGGAGAGCAGTTGCTTCGGGTGTCACTCTGAGCATCACAACTCAGCTGAGAGGAGGAGCTGGGAGCAGTCAGTGAATCATAGGATCATTAAGGTTGAGAAAGACCGCTCAGATCCCACCCCAGCCCACCCCCACCGTGCCCACTGCCCACGTCCCTCAGTGCCACATCCCCACGGCTCTGGGACACCTCCAGGGACGGTGACCCCCCCCTCCCTGGGCAGCTGTGCCAGTGCCTCACTGCTCTTTTGGGGCAGAAATTGTTCCTAGTATCCCACCTGCAGATCCAACCTGCTGCAGACCAAAAATTCCATTTTGCTCCTATTGCAGCTGATCCTGGGCTGCGTTCTGTCATTCCTCTAGGGATCTTTCTTCCTCCTGCTCCTCCTCGGTGCCAACAACCAAAACCTCCAGCAGCCCCGCTCGTGGTGCGTTCGCAGCCGATCTGGCAGGTTACAAATCTGCAAAGACTCGCTCTAGGGGAAGGGGGAGAGGTGCAAGCTTCAATGAACCAAGCCACAGTTTTCGTCACACCTCTCTGCCTGTCTCTCGTGCTGCATGGAAACACTGAAAGCTGCTCACACAGATCTCCCACGCCGGATCTCGGTGCTCTGAGCCGTAACCCGCGGGGCCGCACGCTGAGCTGTATTAAAGAGCCGTGGGGATGAGGCACTGAGGGACGTGGGCAGTGGGCATGGTGCTGATGGGTTGGATTTGGACGTGGGGGTCTGAGAGGTTTTGTCCAACCTTAACGATTCTGTGAGTCTAAGATGTGTCGTGTTATTGGTTTCCAATTGCCACCACTGGAAGTCGTGCAGCGAAGCGGTAAGACTGAAAGATGCAGAGGGGATGGTGGCAGATCCAGGGTGAGCACCGTGCTGCTGCCCAGGCACCAGGGAGGGGCAGAGATGTGATATGGGGAGTCCTGAGGATGGAGGGACTCGCAGGGGCAGAGCTTCCCCTGGGTGGGTTCCAGCCTCAGTGCGTTGGGTTGGGTGCAGGACTGCCCCGTGCGCCGCTGTGCGGCTGTTCCCCATTTCCAAGCCCTGGTGAGAAGTGCTAACAGCTGGAGCGGTGACACGCCGGGCACGGCTGTGGTTTCGCTCTGGGTGATCCGTGCCTGGGAACAACCGCACCTTTGTTTCAGAGCACGTTGTCTCAGCAGTGTAATATTTTTGCCCGGATCAGCTTACCTGCAGCTGAGGGGAAACACGATGCTGTGGCTCACACTTGTGCTCGGGGAGATGCCTGCTTCAAAGCACGGCTCGGGGCTTCAGCTGTACTGGGGAAGGGGATCCCATGGGAAGCAGGCACCCGTTCCTCTGCAGCAGGTTTTGCTCCATCCTTTTGGATGCCCACATCTCCCCCCCCCCCCCCCGCTATCACTGCCATCAGCGCGGTGGGAATCAGCCCAGCGACTTTTCCATCAGCCCAGGCTTCGGCTGCCTGATTGCCTTTTTAATTGGCTGCTCCGTGCTCCGCTGAATCCCGACAGAAGCAGACACCACTCATAAATCAAACTGCGCACGTTTCCACCGGCGCCCGATGGAAGCCCTGACCATGTCGGGCTGCTCGCAGCCTCACCGTGCTCCTCCTCACCTGCAGCCTTTGTAGGGGATGTTAAGGGAGAGCCTTGCAACCAGCCACGGTGGTGCTGCTCACCCAGCACTCCCATGCTGCGTACCCTTGTGATCCCTTTGCCATCCTAATCCTCCAGCCTTGAGCCAAGCGTGTAAGGAGGAAGCATGAAAGAGCCTTCCAGTCCCTAAGCTTGGCTCCCTGCTGCATTGTGACCGGGGTTCTGTGCCCTTCCAGACCAGCCCTGGGGCACAGGGAGGTGACACACCAATTGGGCCTGTGTCACCTGCAGGAACGTGGTGATCCAGGGCTAAACGTGTGGCTTGGGGCGTCTCTGGCACATGGGGGCTGTCTGCTTTGTGGGATGGCTTTACACACATTACCCAAAGATATGGGATTGTGGCTTTACTCAGAGCTTGGGTACCCCTTCTGTCAACTGCTAGAACTGATGGGATCTGTGGCCATCTCCCACAAAGCCCATTTCAGCCCTGTGTGCTTCCTCAAGGCTGGGAACACCTTGGGATACTTCCCCTGGCATGGAGAGGGCTGGCTCTGCTCAGACTGAGGCTTGGAACTCCTGTTTTCACGAGTGCCCTGACCGTATTCTGGGTGTCTGCGCACTGATTGAGGCTGCTTTGGCCAACGTGTCCCATCTGCTCTCATTTCCTCCCCAGGACCTAAAGGCTTGGAGTGCTCTCCCTCCACCCCCACCATGAACTCCTACTTCTACAAGTTCATGATCAACCTGCTCAAGAGGTTCAGCAGCGAGCGGAAACTCCTGGAGACGAGAGGAGCCTTCATCATCAGGTCAGAGCCCCCAGCACCGCGTGGGCAGGGTGGGCTGGGGGAGGGGTCCGAGCTCTGCACCCTCCCGCATCACCAGCAGCCAGAAGTGGTTTCCACAAGCCTCCCTTGCTTGCTGGTAGTCCATGCTGACGTTTCTAGAGCAAACAGACTTGCCTTTCGCATGTTGAGGCACCACCATATTTCTTGCTCCCAGCCCCCGAGGCAAAGTATCTCCCTATTAAATAGTGTTGTCAGATCCTGTTTGCGCTGAGAAGTGAGCAGAGCAGCAGGAGCAAGAGGGCAGGCTGTGGCTCAGGGTGCCAAATGGACCGAATTCTTCCACCTGGCTCGGCTCAGGGCGCTGCAGATCAGCGTGGCTTCACTGGGCGCTCAGTGCTTGCCCGGTGGAAGCTTCATTCTCAACACGGATGGGTTTTGCTTCCACTATTAAGGAGCTGCAATCAGGCACCGAGGCTGGAAAACCGAGTGTTATGACAGCTGGCAGAGCGTCATCTTGAATGCAATGAAATCTGGGGCAAGGGAGACAAATTCCTCGGCTCGCTTCAAAATAATGGACTTAGCAGTCAAGGCAAGGCAAGGTCGAGGCAAAATCAGCAGGGATGTTGGTGGGAGGGGGCAGGACTGGGGTTCCCTCCTCCCTTGGTTTTGGTGCGGTGGCATCAAGATGTGCTGGAGGAGCACAAAGCCCAAGCACACAAGAAGAGAGCTGCTTCTCCAAAATGTGTGAGCTTCACCACTGGGAGCTGTGATGAGAAAACAAAGCACGTAGAGCTCCCAGTCTGCTAAGCCAAGCTGGGTCATGAGTAGTAACTGCTGGGCATGAGCACTGCGTCCTGGATCGGGCTCACCCTAATGTTTTGTGCCTTTGGGCAGCCTGAATGAGCGCAGGAAGTTGCTGCACAGCCCCTGGTTGGACAGGGGCACATGTAAAAGCTCTCTCATATGATGGCCACCTCCAGTTCTCTCCGGCTGCCATGCTGGAGGTGTGCTGGGAGCCCCACTCGAGCTGGTGCTGCTTACAGGGACTCATCCCCCAGGGTCCGGTTGTGCAAAAAACCCACATCAGTGCGAAAAAGAAGGAAAAAATCTGAGTTGACTCTTTGTCACGTCATGTTGTGGCTCACGTGCGCCCTGGGCTGGGGCCGAGGCAGCAGTTCTGGGAAGGGTGAGCCCCAGGCACCGCTGAGTAACTCTGAGTCCTACTGACGACAGCGCGAGCGCTGGCTTAACTGCATCGGGGTAAGGAAGATGGGAACAGAGCAGGAGAGGTTTTCCAGGACTCTCTGGAAAAGATTGATCTGCTGCCAGAGGGACCCACCAAAGGCAGAGCCTCGCACTGCTATTTTTAGCTGCTTCCCAAATGAAAGCCATATGCGTCCTCCCGTGCTGCATCCCTCTGCTGCCCGCAGCACGCTCAGCTGTTGGGCACAGTGGGTGAGGAGCCGGCCCCACGCTTCCACCTGGGAGACGTGGGGAGATCCCATCCCCAGCTCACCCTCTGCCACCAGGGATGGTGGAGCTGGGGCTGGGGCGGTAGGGAAGGAGATAAACCTGTTAGCTTAGGTAATGATTGCCAGCCCAGGGATTAGTGCTCGATGGAAAGGGAAATGTTGCACGGGGTTTACAGCCCACGCAGCATTTTTCCCTGTCACGTTGGCAGTGCTGGGTGAGTGAGGTCAAGCGGAGGGGCTGTGGTAAGGCAGTTTGTTTTCCAGCCTAGCTCAGTCTTGAGCGTGTCTGGCTGCTGATTCCAGAAGGACTTTGGTCCCTGTCCTGATGAGCACCAGAGGCAGAGGTCGCGGGACACTGGGTGCCCAAGGAGCTGGGATATGGGGTCCTTGCTCTTCAGGTCTGTAGGTACACAGAGAAGCACCCATGCCTTGCTCACCCTGCCACCTGCCCTGGTGGCATCCAGCACTGCATGTATGGCACGATGCAGCCTGGCATGCAGAGCGAGCATGCGGCTGCAGTAGAGCCTGAGGTAGGAGGAAAGGGGAAGGGAAACACCCAGGAAGGGGCTCTCCAGGGCTGCTTGGTGCATACCTGATTTCAGTGCCCCCTGACCACTTAGAAGACCTGACTTCAAAGGGGATGTGCCAAGGGGCCTGTGCTGCTGCTGATGGGTCCCGCAGAGCAGGTCGAGGTGCTCATCTCCAGGGCTGAGAACCATCTTGCGTTCGGAACTAGCTGCCCTGCCTCCTCTTTTCTACCAAAAGTAGCTCCAGAGCAGTTATTAGAGACAGATTCTGTCATTTCCTTCAGTGTTACCTCTCCCCTTGATGCACAGAGCTGAGCCCTTCCTGCTAGCGCAGAGCTATCTGCCCCAGCTGGCACATGGCACTGAAAGAGTCCTGGCCTTAGCAGAGCCTTTAAGCAAGAGGAAAACATCCCCGTTCAGCTACTGGCCTCCTGATGTTAGTCTGGAACAGCAGAAAAATGCAGAGGAGCTTCCAAAGCATCACATGCCTTTTGGAGCCACATGGCCGGCCTCAAAGCAGAGGAACAGCCGCTGTGTCGGGGCTTGTCCGGGCAGCCAGCACAGAGGTTTCCAGGCTGGATTTAATGCTCGCCTGATGGTGGGATGTGGAGCAAAAGGCTGAGCCCTGTCCCATAGCAGCGGGTTTGTTGCTGGGAGCGCAGGGCTGGTGACCCACAGCATGCTGCCAGTGGCTGCACGAGACAACCCATGGGCTATGCAGTGGGCTGGACGTGTCCATGTGCTGGGTGTGCTGCAGGGCAGGGCTTGGCTTTGGAGCCCTTTCTGGGAGTGCCAGAGGCTGCCTGAGTCAGCACTTTGCTCCAGCCGAGACACAGGCACTGCCCAAGCTTGTCTTACAGAGCTGGGGAGTGAAATCCCTGTGGTGCAGCAGCCTCCTCCCGTGGGGTGCGTGCAGTGAGGTGGCCATTGGACTGGGATCCATCACCTTGGATTTCCCTGCTTTCACCCTGGGGGGCACCCGAACCCCATGGGGTCACAGGCTGATCCAGTCTGCTGGAGCAGATGAGGTTATTTGGCCAATGGAGGGCATTAGCCGTGAGCTGAGAAATCCCAAGATTCCCACTGGGCAGCGAGTTTGGGTGGGGAAGGGTTCACCTGCAGAACTGGCTCCACACCCTGCACTGTCCTTGGGATCTCAAAGTCCCGCCGTGCCAGAGAGCAGGTGCAGCCCGGCTTTGCCAAGGATGGGGATGCTTGAATGCAGAGGAGGCAGAGGAATTCAGCTTAGCCCGTCACACTGGGCAGAGCGGTGCCCATGGTTTGGGGTCGGTCTCCTCTTTTGGGTTCCTTCTTTGGACATCTGCCTCCACCCGACAACACAGAGATGACGGAGATGCTGGGAACCCCATATGGAGCTGCACAGCGGTAAGGGGATGTTGAAACCCTCGGGGGTCTTGGTTAAGGTTAGGGTTAGGGTTAGAGTCCGGGTCCTGCTGTGCTGCCACCATCCACTGGTGATGCACTGCTCCATCCTCACCCTGAGCCCACTGATGCTGGAGGTTCCCATGCACAGAAAATCCCTCTGTCCCCCCCTCCAGCATCAATGCCACGCGCAGAACAAAACCCACATTTGTCTTCGCGTGAACCATTCAGCTTGTCCTCAGCAAAGCGCAGGAAAAAAATAGAAAAAAAAAAAAATGCAGCCCCTTTGATAAACTGTGATATGAACTCGGGTAAAATCCAAACAGCTGTGATCACTACAAGGGGAGCTTCTGTGTCGGGAGGCAGCGAGGCTGCGAAAACGCATCGCACTGCCTGCCAGGATGCTCTCTGGCCGCCTGCCCTTTTGCTTTAATGAACTGTGCACTTTCCCCCTCCCTCCCCGTTGCCTTGCAGAAAGGAATAACTGGAGAAAGCTGTTTCGGTTTGGTTTTTTTTCCTCCAGTTTGCACAACTGAGAGGAGCAGCGATCCCCAGCCCCAGGCTTGGAGAGCGGCGCCGGGATGGGGCAGAGGGCCCCAGATGTGGGTTGTCCCCATCCCAGCCTGTGGAAGGTCCCCAGGTGCCACCCACCGTGCCCTGTATGTGGGTCAGCCCCCACCCTGCCACCAGCTTTATGTAAGAACCATTAGCATGCTGGCGGCTTGCGCACTTCCCAGCCCGTGGGGGCTGCTGGGAGCGATCCGCGCTGCACCCCTGCCCTTGGCTCTGCTTTCATTGCCCTGCAAGAGGAACCCGCTTCTCACGCGCTAATTGGGGCAGGCCGGAGCTTTGCCATCAATGCACTGTCCCCATTTCATCCCTGCAGGCAAACAAGTTTGGTTGATCCTGATTTTCCTCCCTTGGGCTCGTTGCCTTGCGCATCCCTGCCCATTCCCCAAAACCTCCTCCCTGCAGCTTGGCATCCACCAGCAGCCATGGGAAGCCCTACTGGCAGCAATGGGAATCCCAACCAGCAGTGATGGGAATCCCAACCAGCAGTGATGGGAATCCCAACCAGCAGTGATGGGAATCCCAACCAGCAGTGATGGGAAGCCCTACCAGTAGTGATGGGAAGTCCTACTGGCACCCCACGTACAGAGCAGTGCTGGAAGCCCTACCAGCAGCTCGGGCTTTGAGGTGGAGGAGATGGAGGATGTTGTGCCTGCTGGGTTGAAAGGAGGTGGGACGTTCCTGTCCCGGCGTTCAGCTTCTGCTGCAGAGCATCCCGGTGGCTCAGGAAATGGGCTTTAAGCATCCTCCACTCCAAAGCTGCCTTGGGACCTGAGGAGCTGATGTGTTTTCCTGTAGAAAAATGGAAAACACATGTGAGCAGCAGCACCGAGTGGGCTGGGACTCGTCAGGGTCAGCGAGAGTGTGGAGGGGAGGAAGGGGAAGTGTGCACAGGGGAGGAAAATCCTTGCAAAACGGCCAAGTTCCTTCCAGGGGCAGCTCCTGGGGGTTTCAGGTTCTCTCTGTCTCAGTGCTTTCCCTGCAATCTCAGATTGGTGCACGGAGCATGGTACGTGATGCACGGTGCAGGTCCTCGGCCATGCACCAGGTACACTTAGGTGGCACCTCGGGGACATGGGAGGGAGCATCCAACTGCTCTCATCTCACATGGGCCCACTGTGCAAAGCTGCTGGGGCACCTGGGGCTTCTAAACCACTGCCCAGCTGTGGATGTGGTTCTGTAATGGAGTGTGCTCTCTGAATTGCCTTGTTGGGATGGTGAGGGCTCCTCCGGAGCTGCCAACTCCTCGAGTAAGTCAACGCGTGGGAAGGAAGCACTTCCCTTCCTCCGAATGTGGGAGTGCTCGTAGTGACTGAATGAACAATGCAACACCCAGGGAAATTCCCATTTTGTCGGAGCAGGGACTGGAAGGAGCTGCAGGCAGCTCCCAGCCTGCCTGGGTCGTCATCGACCACATTGCCTCTAGGTCAGCAATCTGCTCCTTGGTCACAATTCCATGGGAAGGAATCGGAGTGCTTTTATTTCCCCTCCTTTGAGAAAAGCGACGGGGAGGGCGAGTGCAGCCCCAGCTCCCACCTCTGCAATCTGTGCACACCCCAAAGTGGAGCAGCCTCCCCCAGCTCCCGGCGCAGCGTTGCGCCCGCTCCTTTAACCTATTTTATTGGCAGTGGAAAGAAATTATAGGGGTAGAAATAAGGCGCTTGTCAGTTTTCGTGAAAATTAGGCCACAGCTGTCAGCCTGAAAGGGAAGCACGCATCTCAAAGGGAAGATCTTCGGAGATGCGTTACGCATCTCCCACCCCCTGCCCTTCCTCCCTCCAAACCCTTCACGTGGAAGAGGAAGGAGGTGAAAACCCGAAAGCATCATCGCTGTGTGTGTGCGTGCCCTGGGGGCCAGCAGCTGCTGGGGCTGAGTCACTGCTCTCCCCGGCAGTCTGCAGCACGCACTGCAGCCAGGGTTTCTGCTCTCGCGGGCACGGTGTGGCCAGAGCCAAGGTTTCAGCCCCGCCAGGCATGTGCCGTAGGAGCCCTGCAAGCACAGGGCTGGGATCCTGCCAGGCCCCGCTGCTGGTTTTACTGTCAGCGGGTTCACAAGTCAGAGGGGATGCTGCAGGCTTTGCGGGGCTTTTTGCTTTCCTGAGGGCTCTGCAGGGGGAGAGCCTCCTGGAGGTGCTCAGCTCAGCACTCGGGAGCTCTGCAGCCAGGGTAACGTCATCCGTGGGTCTCTGTGGGGCTCTTTGGGTGTGTGCTGGTGGGCATGTGCCCAGTAGCCTTCACCTGGGGCTGTCCCATCTGTGTAAGGGCTCAGCGATGCCTTGTGCTGAGCAGCTCGTTAACTTCCCAAATTCAGTTATTTTTAGCTGCCGACCCATCCCAGAGGACATCAGGAGTTGATCACCTTCCATGTGAACTCTTCTTTCTCCATGGTGCTGCACTGTTCCTCCCTCCCAGATGGAGCTGTGGTTATCACAGGTCGAGTGAGCAGCTGGAGGGTTGGAGATCTGCTTTGCAAACCGCAGGTGACCTCTTCCAAGGGCACCATTGTGTTGGAGTGCGTCAAGGCATTGCACCACCCGTGTTTGAGCGTGGACTGCTCCTTGCCAAATCCTTCCACAAGGATTGCAGGCCAGTGCTTGCCTTTGCCTCGCTCGGTGCCTGCTGTTCCTTGGCTCTTCCAGTCCCTGGGGGTTCCCAAGCAATGTGGCATCAGAGAGGAGCATCGCAGGGAGCAAAGGGCTGAGGCTCTGTGCTTCGTTTCCAAATCCAACAACGCACCTCTACCTCTGCACGGTTCTGCCCATCTCCAGACCCAGCAAATGCAGGTGGAGAGGCTTTTTGGGGAGGAACTCCAGAGGAGCAGAGCATCTCTCTGGAGCCATTCCCGTTGTAACCTCAATCCTGCTTTTCCTGGTGCTTGAGAACAGCGGGTGGCTCCAGGCGCACGGAGCAGGCTGGATTTCACCTGCTGTTCCCAGGAAGTGGAGACTGTGCAATCACACGCGGGGACTCATGGCATTAGGGCGGCTCGGAGCCGAGCTGGCACGGCGGCGTGCAGCAGTTGTTGCGCTAACGGCAGCAGGAGCACCGTGGGAGGGTTTTCTTGTTTGCAGTGAAACACTCCGCGCTTTTTCCTTTCGGAGCAAAAGCTTCTCAGGGGTTGTCTGCAGCTTCTCGAGATCCGGGGGCAGAGCCTGCGTGCCTCTTCCCGGCTGATTCGGCAGCAGGAGGTGGGCTGAGCGTGCCGGGGCTGGGTGCTCCTCGTGCCCTGTTGGTGCCATGGGACGAGAGCGGTACCTGGAGAAAAGGAGCATCAGAGATGTAGCTCTCTGGGAACATCTCATGGTAGTGGAGCGCCAGCTGGGAAAAAACATGAGGCTTTCCAGGTCTTCCCAAAACGCACTCATTGCCTTTGATCTCTTGCTCGTAGTCCTGGTTGACCTGACATCCCAAAGAGCAAGCCTTGAGCCTCCAAAGCCCAGGGGCCTCCATGGCAAAGCATCAAGGAGAGTCCAAAAGCCACATGAAAACAGAGGCAGCTGGCACCAGCCCTGCTTGCTGCTCTCGCTGCCTCCCTGGCTCCAGCGGGCTCTGTGGCCACACGGGGCGAGCCGGGACGGCACCCAGCTCCACACTCATCCCTGGCCAGGCCGTGCTTTAGGATGTCCAGCAGATGCTTCCAAAGCGCCCAGAAATCTCCTACGTGAAACACGATGAATTTTTTAAAGCACGAGCCGTCGTCGCTGTTGCCATGGTTTCCATTGCCCTGCGGCCGGATTCGGCAAAGGGAAGGGGGGGGGGAGAGAAATGGGAGGCCGTGATTTCCATCCGGATAAATGGAAAGCCATGATTTCCATCGGGATAAATGGAAGGCGGTGATTTCCATCCGGAAAAAATGGAGGGCAGCGATTTCCATCCAGATAAATGGAGAGCAGTGATTTCCGTATGGAAAATGGAGAGCGGTGATTTCCGTCCGGATAAATGGAAAGCAGTGATTTCCATTTGGATAAATGGGGAGCCATGATTTCCACCCGGAAAAATGTTTTTTTCCTTCTGCACCATCACAGCGAAGGAAGGGGGAACCAGGAAAACATATCTTCACAACTTCCCTGTGTTCTTCTCCCTCTCCTCTCCCCATCCTATTTCTATCTGCGTCCCAAAGGCTCCCTCTGGAATCCTAAGGGATCCTAAAGGATTCCAGCTGTGGAGCCGCCTGGGATGCTACTTTTCCTGGCAGGGACAGGGATGGGGATGGGAGGAAGGGTGGCAAGGAGCCTTTGGAAAGGGGAAGGGAGTGGAGGAAGAGGAGGGTGGGGAAGAAGCACAGAGGGGCACTGCCTTGTTCTGGCATGGGCAGAGCTGACAGGTGGCCCCAAAGGGCTCCCCATCACCTTGGATGAGCCCAGTTTCCAGGCATTGTGCTGGCCCTATGTAGACCCGTGGCTCTGATTCCAGGAGAGCTAGACTCCAGGGCTGCCCCACACCTTGCTTTTCTTCCCCTTGGGTCCCACTGGGGACAATGCGGTGGCATTCACGGGGATGACATTTCAGGGCAATGAGCCGCGTCCTTCCATCGTCACAGCAGCGCACAGGCAGCATCCCATTTAGCAGCAGGGGGATGGATGGGTGAGCAGCAGACAGCGTGGTCACCACCCAGGTTTTTAAGCTGTAGAGCTGCTAAAAAAAGCAAATCACACCTGGCTGTGTCTCTGCAGGAAAAGTGTCTGCCTGGGAAGTCAGTGGGAATCAGAGCAGAAGGTTATGGGGTGACCCATACAAGGGGAGGCTGAGGAGCAGGGAGCAGAGCTGCGGGTGCTGCTTGGTGCTCCCACAGCTGGGAGAGCAGGGCTCTGGGTCCTTCTCTGGGGCATATATACATGGCTATATATATCTGGGCTATATATATCCAGGCTGTGTATATTTGGGAACGGCTTGCAAGGGCTGAGAATGGCACTGGGGCTCCCGGCTCTGTGCCTGCAGCCCCATCGCACCCGCAGCACCCCCCGGCATCTCAGCCACCTGTCCCTGCATCCCAGCCCTGCCCTCCTCCGGGCACCGCGTTCCCCTCGCGCCGCTGGGATCCTCCCAGGGCCGTTCCTGTGCCACTCAGCAGCACTCAGCCTCAGCTGTCACAGCAGCTGTGGGGCCGGGCAGTTGTCCCCTCCAACCCCCAGGGCTGGGGAGCGGTTTGGGGCAGGGATGTGGGGACACGGGGACACCATGGTCCCAGCAGCTCGGGGTTGGGCTGCGGTGCCGTGTGGGTACGGACACGCCGGATCAGCTGCTCCCTTCCTCACTAATGAAAACCAGCAGCCTCCCACTTCTATTTCTGGAAGGCAATCCCTCAGCTGCCCTACAGAACCGGGACCAGGGGCAGCCATGGGGCAGCACTTCAGGGTCAGCTGGCACGGGGAGAAAACAGCGGTGGCATTGTCCCTTCTGCTCACACCAGTGCTCATTTGAGGCCATTGCATCTCATCGAACTGCAAGCTGCTCTTGGGATGGGTTGACACAGCCTGGAAAGTGTTTGTCCCTGGAGGACCTGTCGCATTTTGGGGCACGCGTGGTCCAAGGGCATCCCTGGAGCAGCGGGCACCCCACAGCCAGAGCAACTCTCAGTTTGGCTGCAGGCATCGCAGGGCAAGGGCTGCTCTCCCTTTCTGCACCATGCTCCGGGAGCTCCCGTTGGGCACGGGGAGGATGCTGAGCGCATCTCCGGGGCTGCTCCCCCTTCCCCGTCCCTCCCTCGCTGCCCCTCTCTCTCCTCACGCAGTCCCGTGCCCAGGCAGTGAGAACGCTTCATCTCATGAATGCAGCCCGGTTACGTAAGAATAATTGGGATAAATGAGCTTATTTATCACTGCCTGCTCCATTCTAACGCGGGCCAGGGCGAAGGCTGCGTTCAGTTATGTAAACCCCACACAGAGCATCCCATTGTGCGGGCTGGGCGAGGAGCTCGGCAGAGCTGGGAGCACCCCAGTCTGGGGGACAAAATCCCCATTTCTCCATGCCCCATCCGGTTTGGGTGTCCTCATGGACGCTGGTTTGGGTGTCCTCATGCAAACCGCCCAGGAACGCGGGAGCTCAGGGCCACGCCGGAGAAAAACAGGAAATCCTAAAATCCAAACAAAGGAGGAGGAAAAAAAATAATGATGTGGGTTTTCAAGTTTCGGCTCTCCAGTGTTTAAAACCTCGGGAATTCTGTTTATGGAGCAGAACACTCCTGCTGTGGGGGCACAGCCGTGCTCCGGGCACCGTGTCGGGCTCTCTGCTCCAGCCCCATTCTCACCTCAGTTTCCCCAATGTCCTGGGAGCCAGAGCATGGAGCTCAAAGAGCAGTGGGGCAACTTATGGGGAGGTAGGGCTCTGTCCACGGGCTTTTGTGTTTTGGCTCCAGCAGTGCCCAGCTGCAAGGTCCTGTTGGTTGTGCTCTCTCCGTACACGTCCCCCGCTGTCGGATGCAGCCCCATAAGCTGGGCCAGCCCTAGGTGTCCCCCCATGTCACCCCTGCAGGAAGGACGTGATGTGATCCTTTCCTTCTTCTTCTTTTCCCGCTGTGACACGCAGGCAGCTCTGCCTGCTTCTGAACGCGGAGAACATCTTCCACTCCATGGCGGACATCCTGCTGCGGGAGGAGGACCTCAAGTTTGCCTCCACCATGGTGCACACCCTGAACACCATCCTGCTCACCTCCTCCGAGCTCTTCCAGCTGAGGAACCAGCTGAAGGACCTGAGGACGCCGGTACGGGCACCGGGTGTCCCACTGGGGGGTGGTGGGGGTGGCAGGGACCTGACAGCTCAGAGCCCAGGGCTGGAGCTGCGGGGACCAAAGCGCTCCATTCTACAGATGGGGAAACTGAGGCAGAGCAGAGTATGCAGGTCCCACTCCCCATGGGGCGTAGTGGCCGGCTGGAGGATGTGCCCACCTCCTACTGCTCCCCCCGGCACAGCAGGCTCTGTCCCGAGCCTGTAAGCTGATCACAGCCCCTGAGCCCCCCAGCAGCTGCCAGCTCCCTCCCTGCGCGCTCGCATGGGGACAGGTGACAGCGAGTGGGCGTCCCACACCACTCCTCAGCTGTTCCTCCCTGCAAAACACCGCAGTGCCCAGAGCAGCTGCAGCCCACCAGTAGTGGCAGTGTCCAAGGGAGGACCCCAGAATTCCATCTTCTTGCCCAAAAACCGTCTCTCGAGGGCAGTGAGCAGCGCTGGTGCTGGGTAGCGGAGCAATGTCCCTTTGTGTTGCGGCAGAGCTGGGACCAGCACTTGCAGGGCTGGGTGTGCAGTGGGCATGTCCCCATTGCAGTGCATCTCTCCCACCCCGTGGTTTCCTCTTTCCCCAGGAGAGCCGCAATCTCTTCTGCTGCCTGTACCGCTCCTGGTGCCACAACCCGGTGACCACCGTGTCCCTCTGCTTCCTCACCCAGAACTACAAGCACGCCTACGACCTCATCCAGAAGTTGTATCCTTTGGGCTTGTATTGGCTGGAGTATTTGGGGGACTCAGAGCAGCAGCTGGGTACCCTCACCTCACCAGGGCTGTGTCCCCGTGCCAGCCATGTGGGGACATGGTGACAGGACAGGGCAGTTTGTTGGGTGCCTGCCACCTCCCTTTCCCTTTTTTTTTTGTTATGGTGTGAGAAGAGGAAGGCGGTGGTGGCTGAGTGCTGACCCTGATCTGCCTTAGAGCAGGGGAGGCTCCTGCACCTCCTTCCTCCCAGGAAGCCGAGGCTGTGGCCTCCAGGACTGATGTCCAGCGACACAAGTGGAGTGGATGGTTTCTTTCCTTCTCCTTTTCCAGCTGCAGAACCCAGGGAAAGCCAAGCCCAGAGCATCCCTGGAGGCAGCAGTGCTTCCAGCTCACCTCCACCTGCTGCAGGAGACCAAACACTGATGTGTGCCCATGTGTCTCTCCCAGGGGTGGCAGCCCCTTGGAGCCACCGCTTGGCTCACTGCGAACACGCTGCAGGAAGGAGAGGTGTGGTCCAAGCCGCCTCCCTTCCCCAAAATCCTGGCTCCTGCCCCGCTGGCTGGGCTGCAGCTCTGTCGGCACAGCACAGGGCACTACAGGCCCTTCCCTGAGCTCACAACCCTGTCCTTGCTCTGCAGACATTCTGGTGGAACATAGAACCACAGAATCATTAAGGCTGGGAACGACTCAGGTCCAAAGACCCAGATCCCCAGGTCCAAGCCCAGCCCACCCCCACCATGCCCACTGACCATGTCAGTGCCACATCCCCACGTTCTCGGACACCCCCATGGACGGTGACTTTCCCCCCTCCCTGGACAGCTGTGACAGTGTCTCACCACTTTTTTGGAGCAGAAGTTGTTCCTAATATCCACCCTTAACATGCACTGGTGCAACTTAAGGACATTGCCTCTTCTAAACATGGCACGAGTGGAGTCATGGAATCATCTAGGTTGGAAAAGACCTTCAAGATAACGTCCAACCATCAGTCTGACTTTCTGAGTCCCGTCCCCAAACCACATCCCATAGTGCCACATATGTATGTCCCTTAGATACCTCCAGGGTTAGGACAAGGGGAAATGGTTTCAAGCTAAAAGAGAGGAGATTTGGATTGGAGATAAGGAAGTTCTTTGCACTAAGGGCGGTGAGGCAGTGGCACAGGCTGCCCAGAGAGGTGGTGGTGCCCCGTCCCTGCAGACAGCCAAGGTCAGGGGACGGGGCTGTGAGCACTGATGGAGCTGTGGGTGTCCCTGCTCAGCGCAGGGAGTGGGAGCAGACGGCCTTTAAGGTCCCTTCCAACTCAAACCATTCTATGATTTGGGATCCCTCTGCCCCACACATCACTTTGCAGCTGGGCCACCTCCTGCTGTGCAGCATCCTTAACAGCCACGCTCAGTGGGGACCTGGAGGTCACCGTGGACTTCCTCACCGAGGTGGACAAGCTGGTGCAGCTCATCGAGTGCCCCATATTCACGTGTAAGGCTCAGCCCCTTCCTTCCTCTCGGGTTTGTGCCGTGCATGGGGCACTTGCTCTGCCAGCCCCTCCATCCCCTCCCCACGCTTCCCAGCAGCGCTGCATGAGGAAATAGAGCAGAAGTTATTGGACTTTTCGCTGGGAGCCGTGCTCAGCCCTCAGCTAGAGCTGCCCGCCGGGAGGCAGCGTGGTCCCAGATGTGGGTTATCAGAGCGAGCAGCCCCAGCTCCACACAGAGCGATGGGGAAGGACTGGGGGAGCCTGGCCCATGGCATGGACCTGTCACAGCCCAGGGACCCTGGTCCCCAAGGTCTGCCCTTCTCCATGCCTCTTTTCCCCACGTGTGAGACATCCACGTGTCTCAGTGGGTATCCACAGCCCTGGGTTGTTCCTTAAGGGTTCCCCACCCGCTCACCTTAACCTCTAAGTTGTGGGGTTGGGGACAGACGTGTCATCCCTGGGCGCGGGGAGACACCAGAGTGGTGGTGGCAGATGGGAGGTGAGGTGAGGGTCTGGTCCGTGATGTTGGTTGGGGTCATCTACGTCAGGAGCTGGACTCGATGATCCTTATGGGTCCCTTCCAAGTCGGGATATTCTTTCATCTCATGGCACGATCCCGAAGGGTGTCAGGGGGTGACAAGGCTGCACGTTGCCAGGTGGCAGCCCCGGTGGGGACTGAGCCTGGGGAGCAGAGCGTCAGGCTGGGAAGTGCCATGGGGGACGGATGCTGGGACCCCAGGGGTTGCTCTTGGGGGCACATGGAGGAGTTACCGCAGTGGGATCGCTGGTGCAACACCCCTCAAAACTGCAGCCGTCCCAACGGGTTGGGAGGAACCTGGGACAGAGGGGCTGGGAGCAAAGTGCTTCACCATCCTCTTCCTCTCCCCTTGCAGACCTGCGCCTGCAGCTGCTGGACGTGAAGAACAACCCCTACCTGATCAAAGCACTCTACGGGCTGCTGATGCTGCTGCCCCAGAGCAGCGCCTTCCAGCTGCTGTCCCACCGCTTGCAGTGCGTCCCCAACCCCGAGCTCATGCAGAGCGCGTAAGTGCGGCGGGGATGCGCCCGGCGGCTCCGGCTTGGGGTTTTTTTGTCTATATTTGGTAACCCTGGGAGGGCTGCGCCTCATCCGCAGGCATTTGGCATCGGGGATGGAAAATTTCACTTGGTGGGGTCGCTATGGAAACAGGCAGAGCCACGGAGGACGGAGCGAGGAGACAGCTCCTAACGCGTCCCCCCGCGTCCGGGCACCCAAAGGCTCGGTGACACCGTGCCAGCAGGGATGGCTGCCCTGCCCGGGGGCACCTCCGCGGTGATGGCGATGGGGACAGTCCCCAGTGCCCCCCAGTGCCGCAGGATCGGGGCTGCTGCCCCCCACCCCGCTCCTTTTGGCACAGTGGGGCTCCGCTGCTGGGATCTGGCCATCCAGCCCTGGCTAACGAGCGGGGCCGTGCGCTCGCCACGATGAAAGCTCCGGAAAAAAGGAGCGCTCCCGAGCTGCACGGCTTGATGAATCCAACCCCCACCAGCTCCGCCGCTCTGCTTGCAGCTCATCCCCCAGGCTGGCTTTTATCCCTACCGCTGCGGGGCCGGAGCTGGTGCCCACCGCCCTGCTCCTAATTGGCGGGGCAGGGAGGGGGCCGTGTGCTGCCCACCCTCTCCCCCCGCGGTCCCCCCCCCCGCCTCCTCCCGCAGCAGCCGGGTTTTCAGAGCGATCCGAGCTGTCAGCCAGCTCGAGCATCTGATTAACGCTGACCTACATTCCTCCAAACACCGGAGGCTGCTTTCATAAAGGCGAGCCCGGGGCAGCTGAGTGCGGCGGGGACGCCCGTTGTCCCACCACCCCACCGAAATGTCAGAGAATTCGGGTTACTTTCTCCTAAAACCAAACAGGGAAACAGAGGCAAGATGGGGCTCTCCCACCCCGGGGGTCCAGGTGTGTGTGCCCTCTTCTTTATCCCAGCCTCCCCTCGCTAATCATAGAGTCACTAGGGTTGGAAGAGACCCCTCAGACCCCCACGCCCAACCCCAGCCCACCCCCACCGTTCCCACTGCCCACGTCCCTCAGTGCCACATCCCCACGGCTCTGGGACACCCCCAGGGGCGGTGACCCCCACCTCCCTGGGCAGCTGTGCCAGTGCCTCACCGCTCTTTGGGATGAAAACCTTTTCCCAACACCCAGCCCTCTGGAACTGCATCTCCTGCCTCTGCAGGAGGGAACCACCTCTCTTTGAGGCTGCTCCCGTTGACTCCGCGCCGTGTGTTGGATGCCCAGCACAGCTCCCTTCTCTCCCCGCAGGGACGGCAGCAGGGCGAGCGCGAGCTCCCGCAGGCCAGCATCCTCCTGCATCGACTACACGGAGCTGCTGCAGCACTTCGACAAGGTCCAGAGCAAGCACCTGGAAGTGCGGCACCAGCGAGCGGGGCGGGCAGAGCAGCCGGAGCGGCGCGTCGTGCTCTGAGCACGGGGACAAGGGAACACGGACCAGGGCACGGGGACAGCGGAGACGCCGGTGCTTTTAGGGCAGAGGGTGCGGGGTTTTCCCCTCTGTGTCTGTGCGAGGGACCCCAGGCTGTGCCCGGCGTCGTGCTTGGAAGCTGCGGGAGGAGAGGGAGCGGGGAAGGCACGGTGTCTTCTCTTGCAATAGGGTGAGCAGACTTTGCTTCGCTAATGCCTTCCCCGTGACCGTCAGCTGAGTGCCCGGCCTCCTGCCAGCGGGACCGGAGGGGAAGAAGCGCGCGGGGAAGGGAAGGAGGGAGCAAAGTGGGTCCTCCCCACTGGGAAGGGAGCAGGGCCGTGTCCCGGCACCCCGAGCCCCCCTCTCTGGGCCAGAGGCTCAGCCTCAGCCCAGTGCCAGGCGGAGGAGAGCCCTCGCTCCACGCATCCCTTCTTTGTTCCTATCCTAAGCTCCCTGCCATCAAAATAAAAAGAACGATGCAGAGCAGCCCCAGTGTTGTGCCTTCCCCGGGTGGCTGCGTCCTTGCAGGGTTGGGGCTCCCAACCAGACCCATCCAGACCCAGAAGCGAAAATCCTCCCCAGATTGTATATGGGGTCCCTGCTGCGGCCCTGCCACGCTGGCCCCGGGGCTGGACCCCTCCCAGCGTTTCTCCACCCCAAGTGGGAAAAAGCTGCCGGAATTCTTCCCGGCCGCGCTCATGGAACCGCAGCGCAGTGACAGGCATTTTCCTGGCCCCAAAACAGCCAGGGCGAAGCCAGCGCCCAGGGACCGTGCAGCGGGTGGCTGCATTTTGGGGTCGCAGCTGCATCCCCGTCCCCTCTCCCAGAGAACTTCGGGCCCTCACCTGATCCCAAGGAGGGGGCTGGAGGAATGCAGAGGGCTTTTATGGCCCCCAGCCTGTTTATGGCTCTGGCAGCGGGTTCCCCCGGCAGCCCCGCTCCGAGTTGCTTTGGATGGGATCACGACATTCCTGGCATTCCCGGGAAAGGGCTTTCCAAACCCGGTCATGGCGGGTTAAGTTTGAAAGCCGTCCCTCCAGAATGGGGCAGCGGGGCTCACCCGGCCCCCTGCCACCGCTTGGGGTGCGGAGGGGACATTGGGACGCTGCCACGTGTCCCCTGCCACCACCACCCTGAAAGGGACGGGTGTACGGGGCGAAATTCCAGCCCTAATGGTTTCCTCGTGGGTGTCTCTTGCCTAGTGCTGGCCGGAGGAGCAGTGCGATGCCACTGGGATGTTGGGGTGGTGGCTTTGTGACAATAGGATTGGTGGCTGCACGCTGTGACGGGTTGTAGCTTGGGAGACCCCCAGACCCCAGCTGGGGTTGGGGACAGCCCCATAGAGCCCCAGCAGCATCTTCAGTCCCCCCCCCCCCCGCATCCTCAAAGTGCACTTTGGGGTCCCACGGTGCTACCCCAGAGTAGGTAGCTGTGTACCCCTGTACCTCAGCCTCCCTTTGGGTCCCAGTGCTGCATCCCCAGCGATCCCACAGCTGCTTCCCAGGGTCACAGCACTGCCCTTGGAGCATCCCAGAGCAACCCCATGTTCCCCTATCCTTGGCATCCCCCAAGCATCACTCTGAGGCCCAGCGCTGCACCCCCACAGCTGCATCCCCACCCCCTCCAGCAGCTCACGGTGCTACCCCCTGAGCACCCCCTGCACTCCCTACCCTTGGCATCCCCCGGACATCGCCATCCCCATCTACCCCCATCCTTGGCCCCAGAAGGATGATGGGGGATGTCCAGCGCTGCACCCCCACAGCTCCACACTCTCCACACCCCAATGCACTGCCCTTGGGGCACCCCCGTGTCTTCCCCATCCCGCGTCTCCCCCATACCTGCATCCCCGAGCATCGCTCGGGAATATGTTCTCACTGCAACCGACCCCAATCGCTGCCCAAGACCCCCCCGCATCCCTCGGGTGCACCGTCTGCCACCCTCCTCTCCTCTCCCTCCTCCCTCCCCAAACCC